>NC_059342.1:24635833-24936666 GCF_018350155.1 Leopardus geoffroyi
ATCTTATATAACCATAGTACAATTATCAACATGAAGATGAATACAATGCTATTAACTGAACTACAGACTTCATCTGGAGTTCACCAGTTTTCCCACAGCTGGACTTTGCTGAGAATCCCACATTGCCTTAGTTGACGTGTCTCTCTTAGATTAGAGAGTTCCCCAGTCTTTCCTGGTCTTTCATGGCCTCAATGCTTGTGAAGAATATAGGTAAATTGTTTTGAAGAATGTCTCTCTCACTTAAGTTTTTCCTAGGTTTCCTAAAGATGTGAACAAAGTTATGCATTACTGGGAAGAATACCACAGAAACAATGTGCCCTTCTCAGTGCAGGATAATCAGGGTGTACATGATGTTGGTAGGTCCTTTTACTGGTGATGTTAACCTTGATGGCCTCATTAAAGTCGTGCCTGCCAGGTTTCTCCACTATAAAGTTAGGCTTTTCCCCTTTGCAATTAAAAAATATCTTGGGGGAAGGGCACTTAGAGACTATACAAATATCTTGCTTCTTCTCAAACTTCTGCCCACTAATTTTAGCTTTCATCAATGAATCTTGCCCACAACAATCACGGTGATGTTGTAACGGTAGTTTTCTATTTCTCTCATTCCTTCTACATTTATTAATTGGAATTCTTCTGTAAGGAAGAGCTACTTCTTCTCCGCCTTTATTTATTCAATTATTTATATCATTAAGACTCATGGATATTTTATTTAATGGATTATAATCCAATACTATCGTTATTTATTTTGCACTCCGATTTTCCAGTTTGGGCCACTGGCAGTTCTTTCAGGTTCACTCTGTGCCTTTCTAGTGACCTTTTATTTTTTTTGTAGTTCCTTACTTCCAGGCACCACAACATGCTCCAGGCTCATCTTGTGATTTCCCTGCCTCAGCCCTAGAATCAGCCATTTCTTCAAGGAGTCCTTGTTCCTTTTATTAGAAAGTGATGTTTAGAAACCAAGATCTAGAGGATAAGTGTGCTCATTGCTAATATGGGGTCATTGCCTCTAGGACATCTCAGAAAACAGAACTTGGAAATATATACCTATGCATACTATCCCATATGCCCATCTATGTTTCTGTATTTTTTTAAACTATGAGTTCATACAAACATCTGATTCCAATTCTAAAGACTTCTCTTATTAGGTTATCTAATATCTTCCCAATGAATCAAGAGAAATGAAAACAGCTTATGCACTTAAGTGGTTTCCAGATATTATCTAGGCCAAGGGTCAGCAAACTATGGCAAATTGCCTATTTATAAAATAGTTTTATTGGAAAAAAGTTTTAGAAGAACACAGTTACATCCATTAATTTAGGTATTGTCTATGGCTGCTTTCCACTAGAATAAAATAATTGAAAAATTATGACAGAGGTTGTATGGGTCACAAAAGTGAAAATATTTTCTATTTGGACCTTTACAGAAAAAGTTTACAAATCCCTGGTCTAGGCTCTGTTTCAATTTTTCACTTGGAAGAGGAGTGGAAAGAATGTGGGTTCAAATACCATCCTTCCACCATTAATTACTAGTCATGTAGCCTTAGGCAAGCCACTGACCCTCTCTGCACCTCAGTTTTCCCCTTCCTTATAATGTTGTGGAGAAGACTAGAGACTTGCTCAACTAATGGCTGCTAGAATTACTTTCGCAGGTCAGGTTTCTAGAGTTGATAGAATTTTACACAAAAATAATCTATATTCAGTGGTGATTAGATGGCTAATATAATCCACAGAGTCTACTTGACCTACAGGGATTAGGGTTTGAACCATAATCCTAAACTCAACACTCACTCCATCACTTACCAGCTATAGGACCTTGGGCAAGCCACAATATCTTTGAATCTGTTTCTCTCTCCATAAAAGGTTAATATCTTCATAAGCCACAAGAAGCTATGTCTATGAATATCTTTATGCCATGGTCCTCAATACCAGTCTGAAGACCAAAGCTGGGATGGCTACATCAAATGTAGAATCAGGATGTGTTAAAATATATGTTCCTGGTCCCAGCCTCAGGTATTCTGATTCAGGAGGTCTAGAATAGGGTCCATACTAAGTATTGTTAGTAAACCCCTAAGGTGATTTTGTTACAGAGCCAGGTCTGGGAACCACTGCTAACAGTAGGAAATGCCATATGAATCCCCTCCGTGACCTCATGTCAGCGCTCCGTCCTCACCAGTATCCTGCTACCTTCCTCTCAGGTAAATGGCCCGTTAAAGAGTTCCTGCAAGTACAGGAAAGCAAAATCTCTTTCTGAGCCACTGCATTGTATGTGTTTACAGAAGATTAGGTCCTACTGGAAATGATTCCCCATGTTTCAGAACAAAATCTAATCTATTCCTTAGACAGCCTCTTCCTTTACAAAAATACACTCTATAAGCCTCTCCTCATTGTGTTGGGTCAGTAAATATGAAACGAAGACTGTGGGGAGGGAACAAGGTAGAGAAAGATGACCGGGGACACCAATAGGAGGAGAGCAAATTAAAGAAGGCAAAGAGGACCTGTTCCCCCATCCCAGACCACCACCCAGCTGACCCCTGCTTGGCAGTGGGGGATAAAAAGCAGATATCAGAGCAGGTACAGGGCCTTATAATCCATAGCTGGGACCCACAGCAGGGTTGCAGGAATGGGAAACCCCAAGTGGTAGCCCAGGATGGAGATTCCTGAGACCTTTTGGATGTGAAGGACAGATATCACTGAATCCAATGTATGTCATAAATATATATGTGCTGGTGCAGTACCCAGCTCAAAAGGCCAGACTCCCCTACTTTCTCTTACAAAATCAACAGATACCAAGAAGGATAGGCATATCCAGGAACAAGGATACAGTGGGGGTTGTCAAATTTAGTGGTATTTAAAGAGCAGCTTTCAAAGTATCTTAACCCTTTCATCTGCCAAAAGCTTTTTTAAAATTTGAAACGAAATTCACATAACATAAAATTGACCATTTTAGTACATTCACAATGTCGTGTAAACACCACCTATATCAAGTTCCAAACATTTTCATCACCCCAAAAGAAAACTTTGTACCCATTAAGCAGTCACTCTCCTGTTCCCCTCTCTATCAATAGCTTTTTACAGTGAGAAGTAGATTTTCTCCACAATAAGATTTTATGTCATCACTGTCTGAAACCAATGTTTGTCAAACCTTCTCAAAGACACAGGAACTGGGTGGGAATAGCTTTCTGGAAAGGTCTAAGTTTTCCTTTCTCCTGTCCTACCCAGTCCAGTGGGAATAGTGCCAAACTCTTCCACTCACACACACACACACCAGGCTTGTCGGTCTTATGTGGTCAATAACCATGAGAACAAGTATACATCATGACTTCTCTGAGAGGAACCTCTTTGCTCACCCATAGCCTGAATCACTCCCCAAAATGGGTTCAGACAGAGGTTGGCTCTTACCCGCTGCTTCTCTGGGTCCACATAACGAATGCCAAAATAGTCCTTCTCCAGCAAGCTGTAGTAATTGCAGATGTGGTCAATAAGAAACTGCCCTTTGGTCTCCCTCTGCAAAAGAAGCACATTTAAGTTTCAACTAGAGCTCACCTTGTACATTTATGTCTAAAATGTGCCTCATTTACACCATAGGTCTGTCCTTAGAGACTGGATTAACTCACTCCAGTCCCTGGAGTAGGGATTCCCAAACTCCTTTAACTACAATCCACAGTGAGAAATACTTTTTAAGGCTGTGAATGATTAAACACACACACACACACACACACACACACACACACACACAGAGACACACACAAAACCAAAGGAACACTAAAAAGAGAGCCAAAGAGACACAAAACAATACCCTGCATCAATGAAATGTATATGTTCTATTTTATTCTTTTATAGGCCATTTGATTTTTCTAAAGCTATTTATGACTCAGAACACTGCTTTAACAACTCAGTACCTAGTGGAGACCCAGAGTTCACAAACCCACACACAACGCACCTGAACGTTTTCTGTAATTGCTCTGTAGGTAGTCACTCATCCAGGCCTTAAAATGATCCTATGAGGAAGGTCCTCATATTATGTCTTAAGAAACGGAGGTAGTGAGAGGCTCAGCAGCTTTCCCAGAGTCCCACAACCCATACAGAGGAAGGTAGGAATTGCCCCAGGCCACCTGGTTATAGAATCTGGACTCCCACAACACCAATTTGTCTCCCTGGAACACTAGTGAATATACTGCAACTCTGCTAGAAGACACAGTCTGGATGGTGCAGGACTACAGTGAACTGTATCAGATGGAACACCCTCCCTCCTACTGGGAAAGGTGGGAAACCTGCTGCTTCAGGCCTCAAAGCCAACGCATCACATCCATAAGGAAAGGAAAGGCACTGTGGGAGATGGCGGGGGAGAGGAGAGGGCAGACTGGGATTCCAAGTGACCCAAGGGACCTTAGGCAAGCTTTGCAGCTGTTTCACATGGGCAAAATGAGTTGGTTAGATTATTTTTCCTTCTAAAATTCTAGAAGTGAGAGCTTTGTCAGCCAAATCTGATTAAGATGAATACCATTACCACAAAACCCTGTTAATAGCAAAGACTCTTCCAAGCCCTCATCAGGATATTTGATAAGATTAATTTCTGCTTCAATCAAAGTCACTGACAGACCCGTGGAATATTTTAGGGGTGGAATGTGAACTATAAAAATAAATGAAGAAATTAGAGATATTAAGTGAGCTACTCTTCTAAGCTACTAAAAATAATTTTGGAAGATCAGATTGATCTGTTACACGATTATCTTTTCATTAGAAACTACCATCATCAGTTCAGGAAGTTGATGAAAAAGCCACTCACTGATCTGGGATGCGCTGTGTTGAATAAAGGACTGCGGCATATACGTACAAAATATGATATGAAGCCCCAATTCTCCTGAAATTACCTTCAGTTTAATTTTGAATAAACCCTGAGTCTTTACTTCCTTTAGAAGAGGAAACCATCTGATGTAGCTCAAAGAGGGACAAAGCATCAAAATGGAATTTGTTTTTAGATTTCTCTAATTGTGTTTAACCCAGGAGGCTCAAATGACAAGCTATACCTGATGACTGCTGAATCTAATGCCCAGAACATAATCGATGGATTTAGTTCCTTTTACAGATTTACTCTGTAATGCATCCATAGTTAAGAGGCTGCTGAAGAATCAAATCACTGAACACAACATGAGTCTATCATTTTATGATGGGATTGCTAAGCTCTCTGCATTCAGATTTGCTATGGTGGACTGCCCCCACCATATGTGAGACACACACGATATGTGGGTCAAAGCAATGCTTTGCAATGATGTGGGATTAAGCAGAATTTGATTGGGCCTGGCAGCTAGCATTTTGCCCTGAAGATGTACTCAAAAGTGCAACAGAGATTTTTTTTTTAAATGACTGAACACATCAACCAATACATACTCTCATACTACGTAAGACCCTTGAGAAAAGGAAATGCCATTGTAGACTATGTGTTGACTGAAATACACAAATGTGGCTGAAACAGAAATCAAGATCTTCCACAAAAGCAGGGGAGGCCAGTTTCCACACTTCCAGGCCACCAGGCCCCTGTCCCTGGGAACACTGCCCACAGACCAGCAATCCTGCAGAGCAGTGGCCTCAGCATCACCTGGGAGGGAGCTGGTTGGAACCACAATCTCAATCACAGCTCCGGGCCAACTGAAGCGAACGTGCATTTTAGCAAGATCCCCTGGTTATTCACATGTTCATTCAAGTTTGAGAAGCACTGGTCCAGGGGAATTTCCCCCATGTGTGAGAAGTGCAAAAATTGTACCTGTCTCCAGACGTCACCAGAAAACAAAGCCCAGTTTCCCCTTGAGAATAGTCTACTCAAGTCACAAAAATGAAAGTGTTTTCCATTCTTAAGAACAAACACTGCCTCTGCATCTGCAGGCTACAAGCCAGCCTCGTCATCTTGAGATGCTCTGTGTCGCTGCCTCTTGCCAAGAAAGCCAGCTTACAGCCTCATGTTCTGCTCTGCTCTGCCTGGAAATCTGGACAGTGTTCTTAAGGCATTTAACTTCCTCTTATTATCATTTCTGTGCATGAAGCCCAGTTCTCACACTAAATAAAAGACCACCCGGCCCAGTACCATGGGTCAGAGGAGCCTATTCAGGGTCAGCTGTTTGAGCGGGTCCAGCTGCCAGTTCCACACACCTCACAGCAAGGAATGGCCTTGGGGTGAACACTGGTTCTGTTCCCAGCCCCAACTTCTGGAATTCTCTGGAATTGATTCTCTGGAATCCACTTGCTTCCTCCTGAGCTTCCTGGACATATAAGCCACTGTTCACCACCCTGACATGCTGCCTAAGCCAGTGCCTGGCATGCTGGAGGTTATCGAATGACTAAACGAGGCATTGCTTTTTCTCATGGAAAACCTGGGGTCTAGGAACTAACAGTGGGCCTTGGGAAGACACTAAAGTCCCCACACTGGAGATTCCACAAACAGGAGAATTAGCCAACTCTCCCCAAAATTCTTCAAGGTCTATGTGGAGAAGTGGTTGTCAAGAATTTCAAGTAGAAGGACTTCCTTTTAATGTCAAAATTTTTATTCTCCCACAAGATAGCAGCTGTACGTTCAATATCAACTAAATGGGGGGGGGGGGGGAATCAAACAGCTAACATAAATTCTTTAGAACTGTTACCTAATTGTGTTTTATCACAACAGGACAGAAGAAAAACATTAGGACATGTAAGTGTGTGATCCGTGCTTTAAGAAAGTGCCTTAAGTACAGACTTTGGATGTTGTCTCTAAATGAGGTTATACAGTCTCAGAAATGCACTAACAGCATTGGAAAAAAAAAGAATGTATTCATCACACACATTTAAACTTATGTCCCAATACTGGTCCTCACCACCTGCAGTACATGGTGAATTGATTTACATATACTGTACTTAAAATATCATGAATATAATTATAATTTTTTTTCCGTTGTCATTTTTTTTAATGTGTTAAAAATCTAAACCGGGGCCCCTGAGTGGCTCAGTCAGTTGAGTGTCTGACTTCGGCTCAGGTCATGATCTCGCAGTCTGTGAGTTTGAGCCCCACATCGGGCTCTGTGCTGACAGCTCAGAGCCTGGAACCTGCTTCAGATTCTGTGTCTCCCTCTCTCTCTGCCCCTCCCCTGCTCATGCTCTGTCTCTCTCTCTCTCTCTGTCAAAAATAAACATTAATTTTTTTTTTTTAATCTAAACCAATGCTAGTCAAGATATGGTCTATGGATCGTGTAAGATTGTAAACTCTTTGTTACTGGTTCTGCATGAAATAAATGCAGAAATTAAGAGTACTTTATTTTCATTGTGTGTGTGTGTGTGTTTTAATGTTTATTTTTGAGAGAGAGAGAGACAGCGCAAGTGGAGGAGGAGCAGAGAGAAAGGGAGACACAAAATCTGAAGCAGGCTCCAGGCTCTGAACTGTCAGCACAGAGCCCAATGTGGGGCTTGAACTCATGAACCATGAGATCATGACCCGAGCCAAAGTTGGACACTCAACCAATTGAGCCACCCGGGCAACCCTCATTGTGTGTTTTTGGGTTTGTTTGTTTTAACAAGCATTAGTCCAAAACAGATTGAAGAAACAAAATCTAGTACTGGTCTCACCACAGAGTTTGAGATGCTCAGATCTAAACTGCCACCAGGTTCTGGGTTCTCTTTGGGCTTTCTTTACTCCAGGAGCCTCAATGTGTAAAGAAAGGGGTCTGGGTCCTCTCTCCACCTCCTCTGCCCATTTTGTGACAATTCTTGGAGTGTGTATTGATCCCTGAATTTTTTGCAATAATATCACATTCACTCAGGACCCTCTCCCATAGCCTGAAAAGGAACCTAATTTTTGTAATCCCAAACTAACCTACTTTTCAAAAAACCCATCTCTCCTCCCCACCCCAAAGTATGTACTGGAAGGAAAGAACAGGCCACTATGTTAGAGTCTGTTTCCACCACTTACCAACTGGCTGACCTTAAGCAAATCATGAAATCTGAGACTTCGTTTCTTCTTGTGTAAAAGAGAAATAATGGTAACTTTCAGAGTAATCCATTGGGGTGGATTTGAGACTCATTTATGTATTTGTTAAATATCCATTATGCAAGACACTGGGACAGGGATTAGAGATCGTGAACAAAACAATTTATAATTTCACGAATCTTAAGATCTGGTTTGTAAGATGTGAAAGCAGTTTGCAAACTGCAAAGCACTATACCCCAGTAAGAGGTCATTACCAGAAATATTAAGAATTATCTGAATCTTAAATCTTTGTATCCGATTTCATAGATCCTTTTAGATACAAAGAAAGTGAGAGTAATAGTATTTGCCTCCCAGCATGGGCCTCTTGGTAAAGAAAAAGTGAACAAAGAGACAAAGAACCCAGTTCTGTTGCTTAATTCCTTTTGCAACTAATTGAACTCAGTTTTGTTGCTTAACTCCTCTTGCAACTAATTGCTGATGGTGCATTTACTTCGACTCCCTCATTCCACTGAAGCAAAAACAAAATATTTGTGCTTAAAGAAGAAGAGCAAGAGAACTCAATTGGCTTAAATCAGCCATGGCTTGCCTTCAGTGAAAAAGCATGGCATATTTCAATCCCTAATTCCTAAAACTCCAAAGCAAGACATTTTTGCTACCATTTAGACACTGGTTACATGAGGAGAAGAGTACCGGTCCAAAACTACCCAATGTATTGCTACAAATCAAGGTGTAGAGTTAGAACAGCTACCTTTAGGGATGAAATAAATATCATGATAATTAACTATTCCTTGAACATTTATCATACACCAAGAACTACGTTACTTACTTTGCACTTAATATCCTGACAACCCACTGAGGCAAATAATATTCTCCCCATGTTACAGATTTTTAAAAATTGATTCAGAAACATTGTAAGGATGTCAAACCCTGATCCAACACCTATGCCCAAGATATTGGAGGAACTCAATTCACCTATCTGCTGCCATTCTCTAAGCAGACACAGAAGAAACAATACAAGAATTTAGGGGCAGTCAGTATCAAGTACCCTGATTCCTTGAATTGAGACACTGGCAGAAAAGGGCACTGGATTATCCACCACAACACCAGGCCTGGACAGTTTTATAAAATACAAACCGCATTATAGATGCCATTGGTTAGTTGCCCAGCATCCATACACAACTTTGTCATTCCTAATAGAACCCAGATTTTGTTCAGGTATGTACATGCGTACACGCGAATAACATACATGCACACAACTACATGCAAAGTCCCTGAGCTTCAGCAAACTATAACTCACCCCTAACTCCAGGGATCAAGCTTGGCTTGAATCCCACCCCTCTTGTCTGATTGGTTCATGAAAGGACACATGACCCAGTCTAGGCCAATGAGACATGAGGAACAACTGGAGTTTCTGGGAGGGCTCTTGTTCACTCTCCTGAGAGAGCTTCAGGAAGACACTTTCTCTTCCCTCTGGATGTTGTTATACAAAGGTGTGGAGGCCTGGAACCGTTGTAGCCATGCTAAAACCAGGCTGAGGATGAATCCAACAGGGCAGAGCAAAAATAGTCACAGGGAAATAGAATCTGTGTCTCCAGATTACCAAACATGATGCTCACTTTAAGTGTGAACTTCCAGGATTGCCAACAAGATTCCTTGTTGTTTCAACTAGTACAAATTGGTTTTTCTGCTTGGTGCACTCAAAATTTTCCACTCGAGAGAGAAAGTGAATCAATGCCTCAGGCCAAGGCGAGGAATACAGAAAAGACAATTTAGGGCCAGTGGGAAACACAATCACAGAGATTATCAACTAATGAGCCAAGGAGCGGAGTCCATCTACCATGTTTTACTTGACCAACATGGTGTCTCTGCAGCTTTAAATTGGGATCCTGCTCAGAAAATCTGGCTGCTGGATGCTCTTGAAAAGCTGGAGGGTCTGGAAGCTGGGCCATAAAATTCTGTTGGAGCTCAGTATCAGCTCCCCTTTTCCATGGAGGGTGAACCTTGCAGTCTGCAACATTCCCACCCATTCTAGTATCTTCCACATTTTCCATTCCCCACCCTTCCTTAATCCCTAGAAAAATTTGAATTTACAACCCTGATATGAGGCAAATTAGAGGTTTTCAAAAGTGTTCCTTGAGCTTTCCTTGGAAGTGCTGGAGAACCACAGCCAGAAAAAGTCCTCAGTGGACACAGCTTGAGCCATGTAGCCACTGAAGTCCTAGGACCCTTTGGCAGGGAAGAAGAGTTCAACATAGACCAGAGACTTTAGGGAGGACCACTGGGATAAGGGGAGTAGGCAACAACCATAAGAATCAAACACAAACCCAGCACACTAGGAACAGTGCATTCTGGGGAAGGTACCATGGCCCCCACTTTAATAAACAGAAGTGAAACTGCCAGACTTTGCTTTCTGGTAATCAACGCTGTAAGACTTGTCTGAAGGGCCCTGTTGCTTAGCTCCCTATGGTCACACGAGTTGCTCTTGAAAGGGGTGGCCTCCATACATACAAATCGGGGGAAAAGCAGAATGGTCAGTCTCTGCTGATTCTTCTATAGGGAAGGAAGAATCCAATTCCCATCTGAATACCTAGAAACTCCAAAGGGGCTTCTAGACAATTACAAGGCCCTGAACAGCAACTGAGTGATTTGTTGCTAGGAGTAAGCCTTCTCCCTAGAAGTTGCATTTCTTTTGTGAAGCAAGGTCTTCAATCCGTTGATCTTCATAGGCAAATAAACAGAACAATAATGAGAAACTGGTGAACTAAATTGTTCTGCTTCTACTGTGAAGGACAAGCATTTGTTAGTTTAAGAAATATTGTAGCTTGGGACGCCTGGGTGGCTCTTCAGTTAATTAAGCATCCAACTTTGGCTCAGGTCATAATCTCATAGTTTGTGGGTTTGAGCCCTGCGTTGGGATCTGTGCTGACAGCTAGGAGCCTGGAGCCTGCTTTGGATTCTGTGTCTCCTTCTCTCTCTGCCCCTCCCCTGCTCATGCTCTCTCAAAAATAAATAAATGTTAAAAAAAAAAAAAAAAAAGGAAATATTGTGGCTTGATTGAACTACTTGGGCTACACCAAAATAAAATCTTTTGTACAATGAAGGAAACCATCAACCAAAAAACAACCTACAAAATGGGAGAAGATATTTATTGCAAACGATATTTCCTATAAGGGGTTAATATCCAAAATATGTGAAGAACTCCTGCAACTCAACACCAAAAATCTCAAATAATTCAATTTAAGAATGAGCAGAGGACCTGAATAAACATTTTTCCAAAGACTTACAAGTGGCCAAAAGACACACGAAAAGATGCTCAACATCACTAATCATCAAGGAAATGCAACCCAAAACCACAATGTGACAGCACCTCACAGAATGGCTAGAATCAAAAAGAAATAACAAGTGATGGTGAGGATGTGGAGAAAGAGAAACTCTAGTGCACTGTTGGTGGGAATGCAGCTACTGTGGAAAACCATATGGAGGGTCCTCAGAAAATTAAAAATAGGAATACCAGATGACCCAGTCATTCCACCACTGGGTATTTACCCAAAGAAAATGAAAACACTAACTCAAAAGGATACATGCATCCCTCTGTTTACTGTAGCATTATTTACAATAACCAAGATATGGAAGAAACCCAAGTGTCCATCAATAAATGAATGGACAATGAAGACGTGGTGTACACACACACACACACACACACACACACACACACAAATATTAGCCATAAAAAAATGAGATCTTGCCACTTGCAACAACATGAATGGACCTAGAGGGTATTATGCTAAGTAAAATAAGTCAGAAATATCATATGATTTCACTTATATGTAGACTCTATAAAGCAAAACAAATAAAAAGCAGAAACAAACCCAAAACCGATGGTTCCCAGAGGAAAGGGCAGTAGAAGAATGGGCAAAATGGGTCAAAGGGAGTGGAAGATCCAGGCTTCCAGCTATGAAATGAGTAAGTCACAGTAATAAAAGGTACAGCACAGGGAATATAGCCAATGGTATTTTAACAGTGTTGTATGGTGACAGATGGTAGCTACACTTGTGTAGCATAATGTATAAGTTTGTTAAATCACTATAGTATACACTTGAAATGAATGTATTATTGTGGGTCAACTATACTTCAATAAAGTTGCTTTGATTTACTGTGTTATTCAAATATTTCCAGATGTTTAAAAGGTAAAACCAAGGTTTCAAGAAGCTGAAGTACCTAATTCTATACATCTGCTATGTAGTAATAATATATTATGGCTAAGATAATTGAACATACAGGCTAGATTGATTAAAGGAATTTTTGTGCACAATAAATAATCATCATTTGGAGAAGGAGAAGGCATAGTTAGGACTGTAGCAGGGACCATCTACATGTAGCCATCCTCACAGCTAGAGGCTTAGTAGTATCAAGACTGGGGAAATTTTTTAAAGCCCTAAGGAAGAAAGACGGAGAAATACTGCATCATCCATGAAAAGCAGCAGCAGCCAGGACAGGTTGGCCACTTTATTGTCTGGGTCCTGGATGGTGTCTTCCGAAAGAGTGTCATAGAAGTCTAAGCGGGCAGGGTGCCTTGGACTTGGTAACGTTTTCTTCAGGGTTCTTTTTGCCACTGTTACCTTCCCTGTGTTCCACAGCTTTCATTCTAAAGGATGGGCTGTATGTCTGCACGCATAGGGTCCTTTCTCTTCTGACTGACACACAGATCCATCCCAATGCTTGAGGACTCATATTTGACGTTTCAGCTCTTAGGAATTTCTGCCACTTCTTAGTGCTCCAAATATTTTTCCTCCCCCACCTTCCCCCCCCCCCCCATTTTGGGGCTTAGTGCCATTGACAGACCCAATTGCTGAAGGCACTCACTGCAAAATAATTTTAAAGTTTTCCAACTCCAATCCTTTCTGTAATTTCAACATAGTGTCTTTTTTTCCCTCATGGTGTAGAAACCAAGGCTCAGAGAGTCTAATTAACTTACCCAAGGTCAACATAGCAAGAAAGGAGCATAGTCAGTATTTAAACCCAGGTATGCTTAATTTTGTTATACCCAAGTTTTCAAATAGTTAAAAATAAACAACTTTCTCAACTTGATAAAGAAAGTCTATAAAACCTTAACATCATACTTAATGGAAAGAAACTAGATGCTTTCCTCCTAAGATCAAAAACAAGGTAAGGATGCTCCTTCTCACTATTTCTATTGAATATTATACTGGAAGTTCTAGCTAATGCACTAAGGAAAGGAAACAAAAGGCATACAGATTGGGAGGGAAGAAATAAAATTTTCTTTATTTGAAGGTTACATGATTGTCTATGTAGAAAACCTAAAGGAATCAACAACAAATTTCCTAGAACTAATAAGTGATTACAGCAAGGCTGCAGGATACAAAGCTAACATACAAAAGTGAATACTTTTCCCATAGATCAGCAAGAACAATTGGAAGTTGAAATTAATAAACAAAATACCATTTATATTAGCACCAAAAAAAAAGAAACACTTATGTACAAATAGCAAATAAGTACAAAATCTAGGTGAGAAAAACTACAAAATTCTGATGAATGAAATAAAGACTACATAAATAGAGAGATATACCATGTTCATGGATAGAAAGACTCAATGTTGTTAAGATGTCAGCTTTTCCCAACTATATCTATAGTTTTAATACAAGCCCAATCAAAATCTCAGCAATTTATATAAGTACTCTTATTCTAATGTTTATATAGAAAGGAAAAACTTCAGAATAGCCAACACACTGTTGATAAAGAACAAAGTCAGAAGACTGACACTACTCAACTGCAAGACTTACTATAGTTACAGTGATTAAGACAGTGTGATACTGGCCAGAGAACATACAAATAGAGCAACAGAACAGAAGAAAGAGCCCCAAAATAGACCTACACAAATATAGTCAACGGACCTCTGACAAAAAACCAAAAGCACTGCAATGGGGGAAAAAAAATGGTCTTTTCAACAAATGGTGCTCCAACAACTGGATATCCACAGGCCAAAAGCAAAAAAAGAAAGAAAAAGAATATAGACACACACATTACACCCTTTACAAAAATTAACTCAAAATGGGTCAGAGACCTAAATGTAAAACACAAAACTATACTTCTAGAAGATATCACAGGACAAAACCTACACGACCTGAACTTGGTGAGGACTTTTTGGATACAACCCCAAACCATGAAGGGAAAAAACAAAAACAAAAACAAAAAAGGGAAGTTAGACTTCATTAGAATTTAAAATCTCTGCTCTGCAAAAGAAACTTTTAAGAGAATGAAAAGATAAGCCATAGACTTGGAGAAAGTAGTCGCAAAATACACATTTAACAAAGGACTTGTAGCCAAAACATATAAAGAACTCGTAAGACTTGACAAGAAGACACAAACAGCCTACTTTAAAAGTGGACAATTTTAACAGACCAAAGATACATAGGTAGCAGATAATCATATGAAAAGATGCTCCACATCATAGGTCATTAGGGAATTGTGCATTAAAACAATGAGATACCACCACATACCTATTGAATGGGTAAAATCCAAAACCCTGACAACACCAAATGCTGACAAGCATGTGAAGCAACAGTAACTCTCATTTGCTGCTGGAACAGCCACTTTGGAAGAGAGTTTGACAGTGTCTTGCAAAACTAAGCACAGGCTCAATCCAGTAACTGTGCCCCTAGGTATTTATACCCAAATGAGTCAAAAACTTATGCCCACACAGACACCTGCACACAAATGTTCATAGCAGTTCTATTCATAATTGCCAAAGTTGTATGTAACCAAGATGTCCTTCAACAGGTGAATGGCTAAACAAAATGGTACATCCCTACATCGAATATTTTTCAGAGATAAAAAGAAATTAGCTATCAAGCTATGAAAGGAAATAAAGAATATTTAAATACATATTGCTAAGTGAAAGAAGCTAGTGTGAAAAGTCTACATACTGTATACATACATATGGCATTCTAAAAAAGGCAATACTACAGAGTTAGTAAAAAAAAAAGATCAATGGTTGCTGAGGTGATGGGGGAGGGGAGAGAAGAATAAGTAAAGCACAAAGGATTTTTACAGGCAGTGAAGCTATCTGTGTGATGGTTTAATGGTGAATACGTGATACATTTGTCAAAACTATACAACATAAAGTGAAACCCTAATATCAACTAGAATTCAGTTAATAATAATGTATCAATATTGGTTCATCAATTGTAATAAATGTACCCACGCTAATGCTAGATGTACATAACATGGGAGAGTGGGGTGGGCAGAAAGGGAGTAGATGGGAACTCCATACTTTCTGCTCAGTTTTTCTCTAAACCTAAAATATTCGAACACATTAATTTAAAAGTAAGGAAGAAAAAGAAAGAAACCAACAGAGGAACTGAGAGGATATGAACAGAAGAAATGCAACTCAGGAGATGGACCAAGAAAATAAATTCAGGAAAATGATGTTGTAATTATCCAAAATGAAAGTGGACATAAAAATTTTCTTTCATTATTTAATGTTCCAAAGGGAAAAAATACATTTAAGTGATTCCTCACTCCAGTAGTGGAGATAAGATTCTAAGCACAGTACTTTCATAAGCAAACTGTCTACTTTAATCAATACTTCCAAAATTTAAGTACATCTTAATTTAATATCTGCCTTTTCCCCTTATTTTAGCCTGTGATCTGCAACATTCATTTCTCTAACAAGCACTGTGAAACAGACAGCCCAAGCCTGCTGGGCCCTATAATCTCCCTGAGCTACATCAGGGGACAGAAGAGGCTGGCATCACCTCCTCTTCTCAGATTGGAATCAGTAGGCATCTGCTCAAACTCTCCTTAGTGCCTGGCACTGTGAGCTATGTTTGTTTTTTTTTTTTTTTAATTACTTCAACTATTCATCTGATTTAATCCACATGAGCACTAGGAGCTAGTGGCTTTTCCATTTTCTAAGAGAGGCATATAAAGCTTAGAATGGTTGAGCAACTTGCCCAAAGCCACACAGCAAGCAAATGGCAAAATTCAAGTTTGAACTCCAGGCTCTCAGAGTCCAGAGAGAGAGGACTAAAAATATTAACAGTTAGGGAATAGCACTAACTTTCTCAGAACCACAGAATGTTGGAGTTGGAAGGTACTGTGGAAAGAATCTGATCCAAACCACTCATTTCAGAAATGAGAAAACTGAAGTCCAGAGAGCAGCAGGAATTTCAACAAACCCAAATCCACAAATCAGTGCTGAAACTGAAGTTAAAAATCAAAAGTTGGAGTCAAGATGTATCAATCAGGATAGGCTAGGTTAAGCTGTAGTAACAAAGAATCCCAAATTATCTGTGGGTTAACAGCATATAGGTTTATTTCTCACCTATAACACACAGCCAGAGCTGATTGGCAGAGAAGAGCTTTTCTCATCATAGCTTAAGGATTCAGAATGAAGCTTCCTCTTGACAGCAGCTTCAACCATCACCACAGCAGTGGGAAGGGAATGTGGTAAATCCCACACTGGCTTTTAAACATATGTCACTTCAGCTCATTATCCAAAGCAAGTTAAAAATCTTTTCTGACTTTAAAGAGGATAAGGAAATGAAATTCCACCATATGCTTATAGGGATGAGAGAAAGAATGTTTGTGAAGATTCCTATACCTATCATACTAGGGCTGGTCCAACACTTGGCTTAATTAGTATAATATGCCAGATTTACTCCTTTCTCCAGAGTATTTTTTAAATACTTACCTAAAGCAATACCATTTTATAATCCTCACACATTTACCTTGGGCATCTCTATTACAACAATTCAGTGGGTTTGGAGTCCATGATCTAGCTGGAATCGCCTGATCATATCATTTTTAAAAATTGAGAATACAGAGCTCCAGGAAAAATATGGCAATCATCAATTAGCAGCTTCCATTCATATACAGGGAGAACAAAGAGATCATTTTTATTTATGAAATTTTTAATGCATCCAAGAGCTTAATAAGATATAATTTCTCTTGAAATTACATACAGATGTCTACACCGAGCTTAACAGTTTTAAAACAAACAGAAAAACCTTGGGTCCAATTAAACGTAGAACTCCTTCAAGAACTTTAGAAAAGAAAACTAAACAAGGGCAGGAGATGAATTTAAGAGAATATCGTATACACATAGCCCCAATATGTCTAAGGGAGTCCACACAGCTCAGACACATTTAAAGACAAGCAGGTCAATAGCAAAAATAGTTACAAGCAATTCAAGTCTTCATTATTAGTTTTTGAGGAACATTTCAGAGCACCTAAGGTTGAACACACAACATTTCCCTAACCCCCCTCAGCCTCCTCATATTTTCTTATACTCTCCAGGTTCTGTGAAAACTCTTACCCCAAAAGTCCCTCCCCAAACCCGCGAGACTATCTTTTATCTCCTACCCCCTACCTCTTCCCTAGTAACATGTAGGTTAGTAGCCTTATTTGCAGCAAGAAATGCTCTTTCTTCTCCAGAAAAGAGGAGGAAGGAGAAACAGGGAAGGCCAAGGCAGAAAGAGGGCTTGAACACTAATGCGCTCTTAGAACTACAGAGGTAATGTGGTTTTGAAGGGCACCGTGCAATGGCCCAAAACATATCACTGTCCTAGCTGGTCATGTTTGCCCAAGAAACATTCTGATAAAGTTTATAAGGCCAGACAGGGAAAGAGGACATTCCCACAGGGCAACAGTCTTCTACTATGCTGCCATTCACATGTCTGGACATGGCCACCCCACAGGAAATTATAATTAACTGTGATAAGTAGTAAAGATTGCAACCGTAACAGGCCTAACAGCTACAAATTACTGAGTGCCAACTATAAAGGAGGGCTCCTGCTAAGAGCTGCACAGAGATTATGCCCTTCACCCCTTCTGACAACCCTAGCACCAACCTTATTTGGGTGGATGACCTTCTAGAAATGTATGATCTCCACCCACCTCCATTCCTAATTCTTCCAAGCTGCATTTTTTCCCTCTGAAACTCTATGCCTTATTCTGGCAAAAGAGCAACCCAGCATGGTTCCATAATTTCCACTTTGTGAACGCCTGATGTCTCATTTCAATAGTGGCATTTTCAAAGATTCTTCCATCAACAGTCAGACCATTAGCTGGCCTGTAGCCCACATAGCCCCTAAAACAACCCTCTGTGTGCTGGGGGAATTCCTGCATGTGCACGCACACGCACGCATGCACACTCACACACACACACACACACACACACACACACACACACAACAATTTATTACAAATATTTACAGACTGGAAGGTGTAAGCTGGGTTCCCCAACTATCACACTCCCCATTTCTTCAAGTCATAAAGGAAGAAAAACATCTCAGTTATATTTACATCCCTTCTGACTATACAGCAACCCAAGTCAAGGGTGCTTCACTTTTTATGAAACTAAAAATATAGAAAATAATTGATGTAAATTTTAACAGCCATTGTCATCTATTACAAACCAGCATTCATCTTTAACTCTCCTCTGCACCCCCCCCCCCCCCCCCCCGCTTTATTTGTACACTCTCAGCAGCAGATAGGGGCTTCCTGAGGGAAGGAAAATATCAGTTGCAATCTACCAGCACTTTATACTCAAAGAATATTCTGGTCGATTGTTTAGCAATGCACAACACAGAGCCTGATGGCACCATTATCAACACATAAGAATGCACTGAAATACTTGTGATGGAGCATCAAGTGAGAACCCCTTTAGGGATTCACTCTTAAGAAGGCATGTTAAGATATTCAAGATACGACATTAAAATGGGTGAGGGAGGAAAGCAAGGATTTTGATAAAATTCCCATTTTCACATATGTGTACATATTTATATACAGATTTACATAAACATACAGACACAAAGAAGAGAGACTTAAAGGCTAAATGTTGATGGTGATATCTGTAGGAAAGGAGTTATTTTTAGTTTTTCTTTGTGCCTATTTCCTTTTTCCAGTTCTTTTGTTTTCTGTTTTTTTGTTTTACAAATAACAACCATTAAGTTGATTACCAGGCAATGGATTTCTTTCTAATCACTTTTTGTCACTAAGGTTTAATCTCTGGTTTCCTCTGAGGAGAACATACAGGCTATCCTCCCACAGGCCACTGGCTAGAAGTAACCTTAAGACTCACAAGCCAGTGGGGCCCCTGGGTGGCTCAGTCGGTTAAGTGGCCAACATCAGCTCGGCTCAGGTCATGATCTCGTGGTCTGAGTTCGAGCCCCGCATCGGCCTCTGTGCTGACAGCTTAGAACCTGGAACCTGTTTCAGGTTCTGTGTCTCCCTCTCTCTGACCCTCTCCCATTCATCCTCTGTCTCAAGAATAAATAAACGTTGAAAAACAATAATAATTTAAAAAAAAGACTCACAAACCAGAATCCTAGTTATCATTATTTTCCAGAAGTCCCAGCTCCTTTTTATCCAGAAGGGAAGAAGCAAGAGGCTGGGTAGAATGAAGATGCTTGTGACTTTGAAGTCTCGCTCAGGCTTAGAGTTCCCTGCCTCTACCAACCAATGGCCGTGGGCTGGTTAGCAACCTTCCTGGGCTTCTGGGTACCCAGGTGTGCTACAGTGGGCTGGCGCAGATGATGAGGGTCCATCCCAGACCCTAGCACAGGCATTTCTGGGTTTCCACACTCCTCATCCCAGAGGGCGGCTCCTCCTTTGCTAGCACTCAGGGGGATTCATTTGCACCCGCACAATTGGGGGTGGGGGGTGAGATGAAGAAGAGGCAGCTCTGGGATAAGAAGAGGTGATGTGGAAAGTGTCCATCACCCCTCCAAGCCGACACCTGCGATGAGGGCGGGACCAGAGCTGACCGAGGGGTTTAGCTTGGCAAGTATGCTGAAAGTGGGACAGGGCTGCAAGATAGGCTCTTAATTACTGTCCTGATGAAAATTCTGCCAATTTTGCTCAGTCACAGATTAAATCAGATGGTAACTTATGTTTCATTTTACATAGCCAATTTCTTATCTCTTGCAGCAATTCTACCACATTCCATTCCATATCCCCACTACACACACAAAACGCACACACAGAAGTTGGCTGCAACACTTATGCAAGGCAGCAAGGGTTAGGAATCAGAAAAATAGATGAACAGAAAGCTTAGGAACTGCATGCAGTATTAGCCTTCCTTGAGCACAGGACATAGTCCTTCTCTGCTTCTTCTGCCTCTAGTCACTGAACACTCACTTTCTCTGCTTCCCTCCACCTCCCTCCACCTGACACCTGTCAGCTCCTATCTCTGTGAGGAGCCTCCTAATCTTTCCTCACCACCTACGTATCCAAAAGTTGGAAGATGAGAAAGACAAAACAATCAGAAGCCAGTAGAGCCAAGGACTTTTTCATGAGGAGCTGAAGGGTCTTGGAAGACCAGTCTGGAAGCTTTATTCTGGGTTCAGTGCTCCACTGCAGAGTTTATATACAAATGCTTTGTGGAAACAAGGATGATGGGTACCCCCAGAGATTCTACCTAGGCCCCTTGGAAGGGAGGAAAGCCTCCACAGGGTACAGCTGTTGCTTAACTACAAAGATCCAGACAGGAAGAGGAGATAGGTTTACTCCTACAAGTCAAGGAAAGGTCCTGGGGAGAACCTTCCCAGATCAGAAGACATCTCTCGACCCATGAGCGCTGTTCCTCCAAGTTATAAACCACAACTCGGAAAGTTACTTTCTTGGGCACTGAACTGTGTATGGATGGGATGTGAAAGGGTACTCATGTAGCGGTCAGTAGATGTTAGCCAATGTCAGTAAGGACTTACTTTGTCAAAAAGAACAGGTGAATCCAAAAACTTATATAAGTAGTATGTATCTGCTGTACAAGCAGTTGTGTGTTTTGTTGTTTATTTTCCACATTTTCTTCCAGTTCATTTTATCACTTAAATACTCTGCAAAATGCCCTACTACCAAGGATCCACTCATGCCACTCCCCTGCATGAACATGAAGCCCTCCATTCTACCTACGAAAATCCTGTTATTGGTGTTTCCCCTGCCTCTGCCCGAGAATTTGCTGCAGGACCCACCCCCACGTTACAGCCCTAACGGACTGCCCACACCCTCAGGGACACCTGGATCCTCCTCTGGAAACTGCTGGAATGCTGCCTGGTCCTCAGCGTTGTCATGTAGGACTATGCCCGCCTTACGCTTATCACTTTTCTCAAGCTTTTCTTAAGTTAACTTATTCGTCTTCAAATTCTTCATTGGGCCTCACCGAGTAATTCATATAGAGTAAATGGCTCAAAATAGTAAGCCATAGTGAACTGTTTTTTTTTTACCTACCAACTTCACAAAGTCAAAAAAGTTCTGAAAATAGCCAAGTTAGCAACAATAGAATGACATTCTAATAGGAGTCAAAACTTAAGTGGGCATTAGTGAAAGTTGGGAGATACTAGTTTAGGGAATTTTTGAATCCCTACTTTTCCTGCCCTTACCCAGACTTCTTCCCCCATTGAAGGGGTAGCAGGCTCTGTAATCCCTAACCTCAGGGGATGCATGTGGCAGAGTGAAAACGAACAGTTGACAGGACCTCCTGGAGTCTGCTTTCAAGTCTTTAAACCCACTGAACCAAACAGAGTAGGAGGAGTGTTCATAGCTGTTGCTGTGTAACAAACCGTTCTACCTATACAATGGGGGCTTAAAACAATGATTTTAATATTATTTCTCATGGTTCTGAGTATGGACTGAGCTCAGTTGGATGGATCTTGCCAGGGTCCCTTATGTTGTTGCAGTCAGATGGTGGCTGTGGCTGCAAGTATCTGAACATTTCTTCCCTCACAGCGCTGGTGCCTGGGCTGGTTGGAATAGATAGAACCAATGGAGTCCCTTTCTACCTCTCTCCTTCTGTGCCCTGCCATCCCTCTCTCACTCTACCCCATTCCTTCTCCCCGTCTCCTCTTTCTCTTTCTCTTTCTTCCATGCAGCCTCTCCACGTGTCTGGCTTGGGCTTCCTCACAGCATGACAGTCTCAAGGAAGCCAGACTTCTTAATTGGTAGCTTGCTTCCCCCAGGATAAGTTTTCCCAAAGGACCCAGGCAGACGTTGCCTTTCATGCAATGACACTTTTGCTGTATCCCGTTGGTTACAAGTGAGTCCTTAAGGCCAGCCTAGACTCAAGGGAGTGGCAATTAGACTTTCCCTCTCAATGGGAGAAATAGCAAAGAATTTATGCCTATCTTCAATCAATCACAGGGGGAAAAAAAAGAGACTTTTTCTAGATTAAAAAAGAAGGGCAAATACTCTATGGACCTGGGCTTGCTCCCTGGACATGGTCTGTGTTGGCAGAAAGCCATTAGGAAGGAAAGGTGTGGTGGGTCTAGAGAAACACAACCACGGGGCACCTCAGTCAGTTGAGCACCCAACTTCGGCTCGGGTCATGATCTCATGGTTTGTGAGTTTGAGCCCTGCATCGGGCTCTGTGCTGATGGCTCAGAGCCTGGAGCCCGTTTTAGATTCTGGGTCTCCCTCTCTCTCTGCTGCCCCTCCCCTGCTTGTTCATTCTCTCTCTCTCTCTCTCTCTCTCTCTGCCCCCCCCCGTGTCAAAAATAAGTAAATATTTTAAAAAAATTTTTTTGTTTGAAAAAGGAAGAAACACAACCACAAGCATTGGGCTTTCTGGCCTCACCAGCTTGTCATGTCCCAAGAATACCTCCCAAGTCCAAGGGACAGGCTGATATGGACATTATAGCCAATGATGAACATGCTTCCCCACATCAGGGAAAGGTCAGGAAAGACTATGGAGGAACTCCCAACCACTCTGGCAGTTTGGAAGATTGGCATCAAAATTAGGTTGCTTGATGGAAAATAGAGTTGCCAACTCTCTTCCAGCTTGAGTTTGGGGACTGACATTCCTTGTCATGACATCTGGAACTAGACCTCAAATTTTATTTCTCCCAACTTGACTCTTTGGAGAGACAGAATGCCTTTCTGCTCAACTGAGCCCTCTGGTTATCTCCTTTCATCACAATCACCCGAGCAGAGTTAAACTACCCACCGGCATCCTCAGGCACAATCCACATAGCCGCACCTGAATTCAAAGATCAACCATTCAAATGCCGAGAAGACAGAGGACTAATCCAGAGCTCTGTTTGGAGATGGATTTTTCATCCCTTTATGGGAAAGGGAGAGAAGGAAGAGGCAGACTCAGAACCAACAGAATGCCTGATCCATTATCCTGAAAGTCTCCCTAGACAGCTCTGAGAATGCTGCAATGAATTACACGCTCCACTCTGTTCCCCCAAAACACTCAGTTCCGTGTGGGTCAGCAGCACACATGGGAGCACAAAGGCTGTGAGTCTGCTGGCATGAAGGTTGACTCCTTCTTTGCCAGGATCCCAGAAAGCGGCCCCCATCAAGGTGGGAAGCTGAGCCCAGAGGCCACAAAGAAGACAGCAGAGGGTACATTGCACACAACAGCCAACCCAGAACGGGAGGCTGACATGTGGAACTGCATGCCTGCCCCTGATTTTACAAGTTACTAGTTTGAGAAGGAGATCGGCTGCCCCTCTCTTGCTGAGTGAGTTATCACCTTCCTTTCTAGTATTTCAGCTGGTTGGACACCCACTCATTAAGTTCCTACTCTCTGACTGTGGCTCTCTACCTTGTCACCCAACTCCTGCCCTCCTCTGGGGGGGAAAGAACTCTCTCCACCAGTAAACCTCTATCTGTTTCTTCCCATGTTGGTTCAGAAAAAGATGGAGGATAACTTTTGTAAGAGAATGTGAGACTCCTCAGAGAAAATCAGCCATAACACGCTCTTGCATACAGTGGCAAAACATCCAAATTTCTCAAGAGCACACACTTTTAGTAGCACTGTGCGAAGCCACTTACGCATATAACTTATCAAATCCTCCCAATCACTTCCCCAGGCAGCCCTGCTTTCATCCCCACTTTACAGATGGGAAAACTGAGGCTCTATGAGTGGACTGAAGACAAATGCTCTTCAGTGCCTCTCTAAAGCTTCTGTTCTTTTCCACCAAGTCACAGGTCGTCAAGCAGTGTGCATACTTTGAGAACACTTCTTTTTCGATGAGCTCTTCATTGAAGAGTCTCCAGTCTCTCTCTCTCTCTCTTTTCCTGAGTATTCACTGGCCTAAGCATAAAAGTGATCAGGGAAAATTAAGGGATGGGTGTCTGCCCGACAGCCTCTTCTCGAAGTCGGGACCCCTCTTCGTCTTGTTCTTCACAGAAGAGACACATCAGCCCTGTGTCTTACTGATTTTTACCAGTATCTTCTCTCTCACAAATGGAAGTAGCAGCAAACCCTAAATTCTCTAACAGATTTGCTCCCCTCTCCCCTCCACCACAGGCCAGAATAATGAGGCCAGGCCAGCCCAGAAGGGCAAGTTGCTTAGTAACTGGAATCACATATCCCTGTGCCCCAGACGCAAAAGGTACCTTTTGCTGACCCTCCCGGGGTTTGGGAACATGATTCTTAATGACCCAGCTCCTTGCTGGGATGCCTCAGAAGATTTGGGGCAAGAGTGAAAAATCCTCCCCTTCTCACCTTCCTCTAGGGGTGTGACATCACCTGCCTGTTAGACGCCCGGCTTATTAAAACAGTCAATTCCCATCTGGGCCTCAGGCTTCAGGCCATTTCCTCTTTTAACAAAGTCATTTTGGAGTAGGTAGGATGAGGCTAACCAGAGCAATTTCAGTGTAATATATTAGAGATTTAACTTTTCAACACGAGTATGTTTACCCTGTGAAAATGCATTAATCCTCTTCTGGAACAGACTTCCTGAAATCTCTTCCTGTGTCAGTCAGCCCCTACTGAGGAAGGGAGGAAGTGTCTTGAGAGAAAGGCCAGGAAGACCTATTACTGAGACCTGCTCTGTGCAAGCCCTGGGCTGGGCCCATCTAGCGACAACACTGTGAGGTCACCTCGTTTTAATGTTTGAAGACACAGAGACCCAGAGAAATACTTAGAAGCACCCCCCCCACCCCAATATCAAGTGGCTAAATCTTAAGCTCCAGTTTGATTTAGTTCCCAAGTCTAGGCTTCTTCCACTCCATCACGCTGTCTCTTTACATGTGTCCAGAAATTTCTCAGCAGGGCAATGTGGGAGTAGAAGAGGCAGCTGCAGTTTTAAAGAATATGGTCAGAGTAGGGGGACACCTGGGCGGCTCAGTCGGTTAAGCATCTGACTTCGGCTCAGGTCATGATCTCGCGGTCTGCAGGCTCGAGCCCTGTGTCGGGCTCTGTGCTGGCAGCTCAGAGTCTGCTTTGGATTCTGTATCTCCCTCTCTCTGTGCCCCTCCCCTACTCATGTTCTCTCTCTCTCTCTCTCTCTCTCTCTCTCTCTCAAAAATAAATAAACACTTAAAAAATTTTTTTAAAGATGGTCAGAGTAGGCCTCCTTGATTTGAGGACATTTAAGCAAAGACTTGAAGGACGTGAAGGCATCAGGAGATGAGTAAGGGAAATGCATCCTGGGCAGGGAGACTAAACAGGGCAACGGTGCTAAGGCTGGAGTGTCAGGATGGGTCAGAGAAACACTGGGAAGCAGAGATGAATCTGGAGCAGAGTGAACAAAGGAGACAGAAGTAGATGAGGTCAGAGAGGTGAAGGTGGCCAGGTCCTGTAGGACCAAGGAGAGGGTAGGCTCCAACCCACCTATGATGCAACTCCCAACTCAAGCCAACAATGATTTCGAGTATCATCTGCCAATCTCTCAGCGAGGGCGGGGGGGGGGGGGGGAGTCCTCAAAAGTACAGACCATTACCACGCCACATATCCCTTTGTAAATCTAGGCTGCCTCTTTGTTGGGTGAGTGGAGAGGCTATAGGAGGGATGGGCTGGGAGTCCCAAACCCATGTCTCTTCATTCAATATCTTAGGTGAGAAGCAAGCAGTTTCAGACCAAACTATTCCACAGAAACTCATGATTCTACATTACTTCCCACATGCATGCCTAGTGGCTAGATGCAGCACATAGATCCTACTTTAATAAACAATACATCTAAAAGTTGATGAGTTGATGAGAAACGAAGAGCAGAATGCTGGTTGTCAGGGGCTGGGGAAAATGGGGAGATGTAGGTCGAAGGGTAGAAACTTTTAGTTACAAGATGAATAAGTTTTGGAGACCTAATATACAGCACAGGGACTGTAGTTAATACTGTGTTGTATACTAGAAATTTGCTGAGAGTAGATTGTAAGTGTTCCTTTCTCACACACACACACACACACACACATATAACTATGGATGAATAGTGAAGTGATGGATGTGTTAACACTATATAGGTGTATCAAAACATCATAGTGTGCACTTTAAATACATGCAGTTTGGTTAATCATACTTGAATAGAACTAAGAAAAAATATTTTAAAGAAGGATGGGTGCCTGGATGGCTCAGTTGGTTAGGTGTCAGACTCTTGATTTTGGCTCAGGTCATGATCTCACGGTTCATGGGTTCAAGCCCCACGTTGGACTCTGCACTAACAGTGTGGAGCCTGCTTAGGATTCTCCCTCTTCCTCTCCCTCTGCCCCTGCCCTTCTCTCTCTCAAAAACAAATAAAATAAACTTTTTTAAAAAAGAAGGAAGAATAGCTTTTTAGCCCTTTGGGCACTCACCCATCAGACTCCCACCATACAAATGACTAGGATCTGCCCTGGCCAGAAGCCTACTTCTGACATGTGGAATTTACCAGAACCATACTTCCTGCCCATTCTCTAGCTTCCTTAGGTCCTCCCAGTGCATTCATTCAGAGCATCAAAAATCCACAGGCATAAACATTATGGTAGCTTCTCTCAGAAGTGCCTTCACTACTCACATCTGGGTGAGAGGTCACTCCTGGACTCTTAGAGAATGGGAAAAGAAGTAACTATTCAAGATTTCTAGATCCCCTGACAGAAGGCAGACAAAGAAAGTGTCCATTACTCAGTTCCTTTTATAAGAGGCTACAAATAAGTCTTCCTGAAATGATAGAAATGTAATCCTAGCAGGGAGCAGCCAAGAGGACCTTGCAAAGCACTAGGATTAGGATTCCCTGAGCTTTCAGAAAGCTTGGCATTTAGGTTTGTGCTTAATAGCTACACATCACACATACACACATACACACATACACACACACACACACACACACCCCTAAAAGGCAAATCTATAGAGACAAAAAAATAGATTAGCAGTTGCCTGGGGCTAGGCGTGGGAAGGGGGAGTGACTGCAAACGAGCACGAGGTTTCTTTCCTGGGTGATGTAAATGTTCTAAAATTAGATGGTGGAGATGATTGCACAACTCTGTAAATTTACTAAGAACAAAACAAAACCCCAAAAAGTACTCTTAAAGTGAGTAAATTTAATGGTATGTAAGTTATACCTCAATAAAGCTACTTTTTTTAAAAAATCAATCTAAGATGGATAATAGACATAAATGTGAGAGGATAAGCAATAAAGCTTCCAGAAGAAAATGGAAGACTGTTGTCATGATCTTGGGAATAGGCAGAGATTTCTTAAACACTAGAAGCACTAACCACATAATAAAAATAATGATAAAATGGACTTCATTAGAATTAATAATGTCTGTTAGACAAAGGATATCAGTAAGATAATGAAGAGGCAAGCCACAGGGTGAGGACAGATATTTGCAATACTTATATCTGACACAAGACTTGTGTCCACAATGTATTTTTTTTGATGTTCATTCGAAGAGAGAGGGGGAGGGGGAGAGGGGAGGGGGAGGGGGAGGTAGGGGGCAGGGGGAGAGGGACCGCAGGGGGAGAGGGACCGCAGGGGGAGAGGGACAGAGACACAGAACCCAAAGCAGCTCCCAGGCTCTGAGCTGTCAGCACAGAGACCAACGTGTGGCTCAATCCCACAAACCATGAGATCATGACCTAAGCTGAAGTCAGACACTTAACTGACTAAGCCACCCAGGTGCCCCCAGAATGTATTTTTAAGACACTCCTACAGATAAACAGAAAAACAAACAACTCAATTGTAAAAGGGCAACAGACTTGAATAGGTGCTTCATAAAAGAAGCTAGATATCCATTTGTCCAATATGCATGAACAGGCATACAAAGGTTATGGCCATCTCCATTCCTAGTTCTGTGTACCTATGCCTTTCAACTTGTTTAATGATGGTTATCTCTTTGTTACGTTCCGATATTCACATTTGCCAAAATCTCAAGCATATGGCACAATTTAGAATATTTTAGTAAGTTTTGCTTCCCAAAGAAATTTATTAGAAGACCGGGAGTGGGATGGAAGGGCATCACCCAGACACAGTGTAGAAACCAGGTACGGAGCAGCAAAACTGTTACCTCCAACACACACACACACACACACACACACACACACACACACCAGGTGCAAAGGGATGAAGGAAGCAGGTACTGGGACCCAGTGAAGAGTGTCATGTAGAACAGCCTCAGAAGAAGTAGTGACCATGGATCCAGGAATACAACCAGGCCAAGGTCACCTCATATCTTACTTCCTGGAAGGAGCTAGGGAAAAAATACCCAATCCTCACTCTCTCATCCATGTGGCCTCTTATCTGGGGCCTCCATTGGTCAAACCCAACTGGAAGCCAAAAAAGACAAGGTAGGTCTTGTATCAGTGTCATTGACCAGGTCAGCCTTCTGGGGCCAAGGAGTCAGAGAGTGGCTTGGGAGGGACAAATGGAAGAGAGCCGGCACTCCATCATAAGCTGCCTGGAATCTCTTTTAAAATATGAAGGAAATAAACAATGAACAAATACCACAACCAGTAAAACTATGCTCCTGGAACAAAAAAAAATAATGAGATTCTTTGGCAACATTATATTTGTGAAGGAGAAGATGGAAGAGGGGAAAAGGATATGGCTCATTATATGACCAACCAAGATAACATCTTGAATAATCTTGTTTCTATTGATTGGACATAGGGCTGACTCCTGCCTAAAAGTGAATTCAACATCCTCAGGAGTAAGTGATACAACTTCTCCTCAATCTCCTTTCAGAGCTAGCATCTGGGCACTTGGGGAAGATTATTATCCCACAGAGACACAAAGGGAGTCTTCTCTTCTACAGGTACCTCTTAGTTTGAACAGCTTGTAAGGAACCTTGCAGCCTCTCCCTGTCTCCCCTACATCACAACACACTTGCTCAGCTGCCCAGCCCACCCCAACAAATCCATTCTCTTCTCTTTATCACTTACTTTAACTCAGTTCTCAACCACAGTTTCCATTAGCACAGCATCTAAGACGTTGTCTACATTGATTTTCTTAAAAGGCATTTAAAGTGGCCATCAAGAAGCACCCTGATGGCATTTTTCAGTTTCACAAGCTTCAGCCTGCAAGGTGATCTGGGACATTGTTCAGATGCTTCCTATTCTAAACCTGTACATATTTTTGTGCAAAGCAAAAACCAAGCTGCTCCATGTAGGAGTTTCCTCTGAACCCAAAATAATCTTGCATATTTATCAGTGTATATGCCTGTTGTCCTCCACTAGAATGAAGGTTCAGGTGAGCAGGAATATTGTCTCCTTGTTCAGCTTGTATCCTTAGTATCTCACTCAGCATCTGCCAACTAGTTGGTTAAATGTACAGTAAACAAGTAACTGAATGTGACACCCTTTCTTTGAATTCTCTTTTGGCAGCACTCAGCCTAAATCTGTCATCCACTCTAACTACCTTTGTAATAAAAGTCCACTTATGATTAATTAAGGAAATTAATGGATGTCTCTAAACTATCTCTTTGAAAAGCTGGTCAGCCAGCTGGTCTACCATCTTGTTTCACATCGTAAGCGTTCTAAGCCAATCAGCTCAATAGTGAACACACACACAGACATCTGACCACACGATTTCACCTAGCCCATAGTTTGGTGAGCTTCCTGATCACGTTCATCAAATACCATCCTTTGGGGATACCAAATGTCCTTTCTCCTACTCCTGGGACCTCTCTAATGTTTAGAACACAAGTGAAAATAGTAAGAGTTCTGCATAGCCCTTGGCCACTGGGGGGAGAAAAAGAATGAAAAAGAAAGAAGAAAAATCAAACAACTGAGCATTGAAAGAAAAATACAATAATTTTATAATTTTTTAGTTTAAAGGGACATTAAAAATGATCCGGTCCAATAGTTTTCAATTTTTTTTTAACCACAACCCATAATAGAATATACATTTTCCATCACAACTGAATACACGTTCATCTTTCAACAAACATAGAGTTGGTACATGTGCCGAGCCAGAGGCTAGAAATAAAACAGGAAACAAAACAGATTTAAAAAAACAAAAAGCCTGCTTGCTCTCATGGAGCTTACCTAAAGTAAGCTAATGTAATATAAACTAATCTGTATGTATATCTTTTGTTTGCTTACTTGCTGATTTCTTTGTGTTTGTTGTTGTTGTTTTAATTTGAGAGAGAGCAAGCGAATGAGCAGGGGAGAAGAGCAGAGGGAGAGAGAGACAGAAAGAATCTTAAGCAGGCACCACACTCAGCACAGAGCCCAACACAGGGCTCAATCCCACAACCCTGGGATCATGGCATGAGCCAAAATCAAGAGTCAGATGCTCAACTAACTCTTTGTTTATTTTACTGCTGACCACCACTCTCTAAATTATTTCTCAGACTAACAGGTCACAACCCATAGCCTGAAGACTACTCATCTGATCCTACATTTTTATTTTGCAGGTTTAGAGACAGTGACAGTGAGTTTGACTTTGAACCCACTTCCTGAAAGCACCTGCAGGTAATCAAGTAAAGATACCTAGGAGACACTTAAGTATACATGTGTGAAGCTCAGAGAAGATGTTTAGAATGGACACACAGATTTGCAAGTCAGCCAGTTAAAGCCATGGAATGAATAAAGTGTTGCAAAGAAAGTGCTTCCTTTTTTTTCTTTATTTTTAAGAGTGTGCTGTAGGATGCCGTGAAGAACACCAATATTTAAGGGATGTGCAAAGGAAGTCAAAGAAGTCAAGACAGTCAGAAAACCACGGCAGATTAACATGAAGAAAGTTATAATAAGGGTCATAGTGTCCGCACAACAAAGAGATAAAATAAGGCCCATACGCATGCATTAGATTTGGCAATTAAAGACATCTGGTGACCATTTCTTCCTAGAGCAGTTATAGTGAGACTTGGGCAGAAGGTAGGCTAAAGACACCTGAGACATGAATGGGTTAAGTGAAGACTATGCTTTCAACAAGCTTGACAAGAAAAGGAAGGATTGACCAACAGCACAATAGATGGACAATGGGGAGAGACTGGAGGAGAGGAGTAGGATATTTACGATTAAAAAGACGGGATATTCACCAGGCTGAGGGACAAGAGCCAACAGAGATGGAGAGACCACATATCAAAGAGACCAGAGCAATGGGATATTACTAGACAAAGTTGTTACAAAAGCACAGGTAGAGAGAGCAGGTTTAGACAGAAGGAAACTCTTCTGCTTGAATGAAGTGGGAAGAATGGCTTAGAGTCCGATGCAGTGAATTGTGGTGATCATTTCAAAATACATTCAATTATCAAGTCATCATGTTGTACCCCTCAAGCTACTATAGTGTTATATGTCAATTATACCTCAATAGAATCTATATTTTTCACCACTGCACATCACAATGATAGAAGCTTCAAAGCTCCTGTTATACACAACAAACAGAATACACAAACAAATAGCAGCCTGAATACAACCTCTCTTGCCAAGGTTTCAAGGAAGGAGCTCATTTCCTCCTGTAAAGAGCTCCATGCATCCTACAGCTGGCTCGTCCATTTGAGTGGCCTCCATTAAACGGATTCCCTCAAAGGAAACACAGATATTCTCAAACTTAATGTGCATCAGAGTTGCTTGGAGAGCTTGTTAGAATACAGATTCCCAGGCCCCACCCCCAGAGTTTCAGATACAGTAGGTCTGGAGTGGGGGGTATCCTAGAATTTTCACTTCTAAGTTCCCAAGTATATGTGTTCCTACACATACTTAGTATGGCAATTTAAAACAACACAGGTTTATTACCTTACAGCTCTGGAATTCAGAATTGTAAGTCCAAAATGGATCTCACTGGGCTAAGATCAAGGTTTTGGTAGGGCTGCATTCCTTTTTAGAGGCTCTAGGGGAGAATCCATTTTCTTGCTTCCTCCAGCTTCAAGAAGCCACCTGTATTCCTTGGCTCATGGGCTTCATCTTTCACGTTCAAAGCCAGCAATGTCTGGGCAAGTCTTTCACACATATCACAGCTCTGAGACTAACTGTTCTGCTTCCCTTCTCCACATTTAAAGACTCTGGTGATTACACTGGAACCACCTGGATAATCCAAGATACTCTCCTTATCTTGAAGTCAGCTGTGAGGCAACCTAATATCACGTGCCACTTTAATTCCCCATTGCCATGTAATTTCACAAACTCACAGGTTCTAGAGATGAGGGTGCCGACCTCTTTGGGAGGCTACTAGTCTACCTACTGCACCAGGTGATGCTGAGACTGCTAGTATGGGACAGTACCTTGAGAACCACTGGTGTAGTGGGATGCTGGCTGTGATGGAATTTAACACCACCAGATCAGTAACGACAGGGAAGGAAGGGCAGATGAGGCCAAGAAACATGGAGAAGCAAGCTGCAGGGGGATCCAAGACAAGAGAGATGGGGGCCAGGGACTACAGAAACACCACCAATGCAAACAGTCATCAGAGTGAGTCTCCCAGATATCACACAAAGAGAGGAAGGAGCACAACCCTAGGGAAAGAAAGAAACTCTTCCCAGGTGAGAAGAAACAGTGCCCATCAAAATTGTTCCTTTCACCCATGCTGCTCTGTCAAGGGAAGGCATTGCATATTGACTAAAAATGCCTAAGTCTAGATGCATACATATTTCCTAAGGGATCCCATCGGGGATCCATGGTACACTTGGGGTACAATAAGATTTCTGACAGTGGCAAGGCACATAAACCAGTGCTAATTTTTATTCTGAATTAGGAGTTTTTCATTCCTAGAGAACTTGAATTTTGAAATATGTATTGCTTTTAAATAAAGCCTACAGCTGACTTGGCTTTTTTTTTTTTTTTTTTAATTTGGGAATGGAGAAGACTTCAAAGAAAATACCTGTTAAAAGGGTAGTTTTATCAGGCGTTATGATGGGTCCCCAGACTCACAAGCATGTATGTACAAGAGAAGTTGTCATGGGTTTCATGATCATAAGGAGCTGATATGCATGTGTATATGAGTATGTTGTGTGTGTGTGTATGTGAGAATGTGCACACTGTGTGGGTATGGTGGGGAGCAAGCCCAGAAAGATCTGGGAGGCATGGTTCATATTCCGTGTTCACCTTATTCTAAGTACTTACTTACATCTGCCAACTTAACTCTCTCAGCTGAATGTTTTATTATTGTTATTTTAAAGCAAATGTTCATCTTTCTCACCAATTCTTAGAGATATTTTTCTTTCAGAAATGAAAGAAAGTGAGTTCAACTATGCCACAAAATCATCTAAGACAGACCATGGACCAGAAATTGTGTGTTCCCTTAATGTGAAGATTCATCTGCGGCCTAAATAGAAATTCATATCCTTCTCCTATGTCTCCCTTTCAGACAGACCCACGTTTGCCAAAAACACAATGTCTTTATTGCTCTGTTCCCAAAATGGTATGTCCAGCCAGCACTTAGCTTCCTATAAGATCATGTGCTCTGTTTTCCTGTAAACTCTACTGCAGGGAATGGAATTCCAGAAGGCAGATGGGAGCATTTAGTGGATGGTGATAGAAAAAGAGTGGAAAAGCTAGTGAAGAAAAGAATAATCCACCACATCATTCTGAATTCCCTCAGAAAGCTGAACGGTGGAAAGTGGACCAGCTGGCTTCACAGATCAGACTTGTAAGCAGACTTCCCTTAGACACAGGTCTTCCCTTGCTCTGAAATAGTCAGCAGACTGTAGTGGGAGTGGTTATCATTTATGGAGGGTCCGCTATGTGCTCAGCACTCTATATGCATTCTTGCACTGCAAAGCAAGGATTAATCCTGTTATTTTTATTTTTTAAATATAATTTATTGTCCAATTGGCTAACATAGAGTATATACAGTGTGCTCTTGGTTTTGGGGGCAGATTCCTGTGCTTCATCACTTATAATCCCGGTATTTTTAATATGAGGAAACTTAGATGCAGAAGAGAAATCATTTGCTCAAGGTCACACAGCCAGGAAGTGGCAGATCTGAACCCCAATCATAAGTTGGCAGGTTCCAAACTCTGTAAACCACTCAAAGAGCTATACTAAATAAGAAGATGGCCTGCTGTCCCCTGGGCAATAAGATGACAGCTGAGAGTTATCACAGTAATGGGTTTCCTCTGAATAAGCTAAATATTCTTGCCCTCTACCTCCTTGAAGCCAGTACTCACCAATGGCAGAATGGTGCATAACAAAGTTCTCCCCCAGTAAAGCTAACTTCTCTGCATATCATCAATGACCCAGCAAGTGTCCTGTATGCCTTATCCTAAATCTGAGAAGTTGAAAGTCAAAGTAACCACCAAATCAGAAGAATTCAAAAGGAAAAGGATAGCATGACTTCTCAGACTCTAATGAATGCCTTGGATTCTCTGTCCTAACACTGCACATAGACATAAAACTTTGCTACAGTTTTAGGGATTCATGGACCCCATCTGAAGCCCATTTATAGACCAATAAGTCAAGAGACTGGCTTCTCTTCCACTCCCAGGGAAGCCCCACAGAAGAATCTTCACTCATCTGTACAATGAGATGATCACATCATCCCTTCCCACTGTCAAGGTCTAAACATGGGTGCCTCCTAATCAGACAGGCAATATTTAAGGACAAAAGATGATATAAGGAGATGACAAGCTCCCCTATATCTGATGACAAAATATTTCTGAGATGTAATCAAATGTACATTTGTCAATAATATTTCCATTTTAGAGAAAAGTTCTTTGCTATCACATCAAGCTTCATTTTTATTCATCAAATGGATCTTTGAAGTCCCTCACCTCAACAGAACCCTGGGCCACATGGGTGGAGGGGGGGAAGTCAGACAGTCACAGAACTCCAGTGGTGAAATATGAGGGCTACTGCAGCCAGGACAGATGTTTACATCATTGTTTAACCATGTATCACCAGTAAACAGCTGGAAGTGTGTTGAATTGCCAAATTTGATGAAAAGAATTTAAGTTTGGAACAACGATTTGAGATGATCAACATGGAGCAAGCAGAAAACAAGAGAAGTCTTAAAGATACAGAACCTACTTAAGTCACCACAGTAACAGATGATATCTACACAGCAGATGCCACCACCTGATCAGTGCTCAGGCCAAGAGGACAAAGAAGGTATGCTTGAGCAAAGATGTAGAAACAATGAATTCAGCAAAGTCTCAGGATATAAAATCAACGTGCAGAAATCTATTGCATTTCTATACACCAATAACGAGGCAGCAGAAAAAGAAATCAAGGAATCAATCCCATTTGCAATTGCACCAAAAACAATAAAATACCTAGGAACAAACCGAACTAAAGAAGTAAAAGATCATGTAGTCTGAAAACTATAGAACACTTATGAAAGAAATTGAAGAGGACACAAAGAAATGAGGACACAAATTCCATGCTCATGGATTGTAAGAACAAATATTGTTAAGATGTCTATACTATCCAAAGCAATCTACAGATTTAATGCAGTCCCTATCAAAAAACAACCAGCATTCTTTGCAGAGCTAGAACAAAAATCCTAAAATGTGTATGGAACCACAAAAGACCCAGAATAGCCAAAGAGATCCTGAAAAAGAAAAACAAAACTGGAGGCCTCACAATTCTGGATTTCAAGCTGTATTACAAAGCTGTAGTCATTAAGACAGTATGGTACTGGCACAAAAACAGACACATAGCTCAGTGGAAGAGAAGAGAAAACCCAAAAATGGACCCACAACTAGATGGTCAACTCATCTTCGACAAAGCAGGAATGAATATCCAATGGAAAAAAGACAGTCTCTTCAACAAATGGTGTTGGGAAAACTGGACGGTGACAGGCAGAAGAAAACTCGACCACTTTTGAAACTAAATTCAAAATGGATGAAAGACCTAAATGTGAGCTAGGAAGCCATCAAAATCCTAGAGGAGAACACAGGCAACAACCTCTTTGACCATGGCAGGAGCAACTTCTTCGTAGACATGTCGCCAAAGGCAGGGGGAAAACAAACATAAACTATTGGGACATCATCAAGATAAAAATCTTCTTCACAGTGAAGGAAACAATTGACAAAACTAAAAGACAGCTTATGGAATGGCAGAAGATATTTGCAAATGACATGTGATAAAGGGTTAGTATCCAAAATCTATAGAGAACTTATCAAACTCAACACCCAAAAACAAACAAACCAGTTAAGAAATGGGCAAAAGACAGGGTGCCTGGGTGGCTCAGTCGATTAAGCGTCTGACTTCAGCTCAGGTCATGATCTCACAGTCCATGGGTTCAAGTCTCACATCAGGCTCTGTGCTGACAGCTCAGAACCTGGAGCTGCTTCATATTCTGTGTCTTCCTCTCTCTCTACCCCTACCCTACTCATGCCCTGTCTCTCTCTCAAAAATAAATAAAGATTAAAAAAAATTATTAAAAAAAAAAAGAAATGGGCAAAGGACACTTACCAAAGAAGACATCCAGATGGCTAACAAAGACATGAAAAGATGCTCAACATCACTCATCATCAGAGAAAAACAAATCAAAACCACGATGAGATACCACCTCACACCTGTCAGAATGGCTGACATTAACAACACAAGAAACAACAGGTGTTGTCAAGGATGCAGAGAAAGGGGAACCCTTTTGCACTGTTGGTAAGAATGCAAACTGGTGCGGCCATTCTGGAGAACAGTATGGAAGTTCCTCAAGAAACTAAAATTAGCACTATGATCCAACTATTGCACTATTAGGTATTTACTCAAAGAATACAAAAATACAGATTTGAAGGGTACATGCACCCCAGTGTTTATAGCAGCATTATCAACAATAGCCAAACTATGGAGAGGGCCCAGATGTCCACTGACTGGTGAATGGATAAAGAAAATGTGGGATGGATATATATATATGATGGGATATTAGCCAGCCATCAAAAAGAATGAAATCTTGCCATTTGCAATGACATGCATGGATAGAGCTAGAATGTATTATACTAAGCAAAATAAGTCAATCAGAGAGAGACAAGTATCATATGCTTTCACTCATATGTGGAATTTAAGAAACAAAACAGACGAACACATGGGAAGGGGGGAGGAGAAGGGAGGGAAACAAACCACAAGACACTCTTTTTTTTTTAATGTTTATTTATTTTGAGGGAGAGAGCGTGCACGAGCAGGGGAGGGGCAGGGAGAGAGAATCGCAAGCACTGCCAGCACAGAGACCAGCACAGGGTTCAAACCCGTAAACCATGAGATCATGACCTGAGCTGAAATCAAGAGTCAGATGATTAACCGACTGAGCCATCCAAGAGCCTCACCACAAGAGACTCTTAATGACAGAGAACAAACTAAGGGTTGATGGAGAGAAGAGGGTAGGAGATGGACCAGATGGGTGATGGGTATTAAGGAGGGCACTTGTGATGAGTACTGAGTGTTGTATGTAAATGATGAATCACTGAATTCTACTCCTGAAACCAATATTGCACTATATGTGAAATAACTAAAACTTAAATTAAAAAAAAAAAAAAAACGGGGGCACCTGGGTGGCTCAGGTTGGGTGGCTCAGTTGGTTAGGTGTTCGACTTTGGCTCAGGTCATGATCTCGTGCTTCACACATTTGGGCCCCACGTTGAGCTCTGTGCTGACAGCTCAGAGACTGGAGCCCATTTCAAATTCTGTCTCCCTCTCTACCCCTTCCCCACTCATTCTCATTCTCTCTCTCTCTCTGTCAACAAATAAATAAACATTAAAAAAACTAACTAAAAGGTGTAGAAACAGAAGTTTCCCAAGACTTCAGGAGACCATAACTAAAATAATTTGAACTAGAGTTCCCCATAAAGGAAGAGTAATATTGAAGGAGAAATAAAACCAGTAGAAAGCATCAGTTTATATTTTGCAAGCCAGATACACTGCAGATGAAGCAAAGTAGAGAAATATATCTTCTGATCTTCAGGGATTTGTGAAATAATAAAAATAACACAATTAGAAACTGGTAGCTTCCAAAGTGTTGTGTTGGTTTAGTTCAGGTTTTTGCCGCTCAAGTTTTTTTTCCCCCATATGCAGTTCTGGGACTTACCAACTAACTGTTCTGAGAAGAACTGTTCTAGAGAAGAAAGTGTGTCAGCAATGCTGACTCTTGAACTCTTTTCCAGGGACTATGCGTAGAACCACAGTCACGGACAAGGACCCCAGATTATTCAGTGGTACCTCCTGCCCATGCAAGAACTATCTCCCGGCAGTGATAGGGGCTTGACATTACCATCCTGAGGAATCCTTTAGGCAAAACCTGGTAGAATGTCATGCTGCCTGCTCTGTGTGACAGCCACAAAACACGTGTGACTAATTAAGTCTAAATTACAGTTAGTTAAAATAAACGGTAATTTAAACTTTAGTTCCTTAGTTGCACTAGCCCTATTTCAAGTTCTTAGCCACATATGGCTAGTGTCTACCATATTAGATAATGCAAATATAGAACATCACTATCACCACCGAAAGTTCTATAGGGACAGCGCTGGCCAAGAGGAAAGCTTCTTTTAATGTAAATTTGAATCACGTGAAGATCTTCTTTAAATGCAGCTTCTGATTGAGTAGGTCTGGGAAGAGTCTCTGACTGCATTTCTAACAAGCTCCGGGTGATGCTCATGGTCCTGGTCCTGGTCCATGGACCACATTGACAGGCTAGAGAAGATTCACAGCAACCCCGTTAAAGGCTGCCCTCAGGCTGAATGGTAAATGTTCTTCCTACTCTAACACAGAGAGCACCTTTTATGTTCAAGTTGCTGTTCTACAAAATAACGAACATTAGACAATACATAACTTGTTAAATCCTTCTCCCTTGCCTATCTCTCTACCTTAGCACTTTCTGGTTTTAAACATTTCCAGCAAAAACGTGCAGAGCACTGAATATCTTTGCTACATTCCCACTATCTCCAGTGGAGATTTCCTCCACAAAAGCTTAGCCTGATACAATTGAAGCAGCCCTGTTTTCAGAAGATAAGAGCAGTCCTTTTACATCTTGACACAGTGGCAACTCAAAGAGGAACAGCCAGGCATGTGCAGGGATTCAGTGTGGCTGCATTAGTAAAATATATTTAGAGTAATGGGAGGGGATGAAAGAAGTTCTCCCAGCTTAAAAGCAGAACATTGCATCACAATAGAAAAACATAGTGCCACAGTAAATACCATATAATATATTTGTAGCACTGCCACTGTTTGCAAACAGAAATAACTCAGTTGTTTTAGTCTTTGAAAACAAGAAGAAAGTCTTACCTATGGTGTGGATAAGTCGTCATTATCCACGTTATCTCAATTAATCGTCATAACTACCCACACAAAGTAGGTCTTATTATTTTCATTTTTACAGGTGTGAATACTAACTCTCAGAGGAATTAAGAAACTGCCTGGGGCTTACCCAGGTCTCGATGGCTTTGCAGCTAACACTCTATCCATTGTCTGGAGCTAGTGCTCCAACCAGCACTGAAAAACAAGTTTATGAATAGATGAGAAGAGCGTGATTACACCCTTTAGGCCAAATAACTATTATAGACTGGCAACCTTTTCCAGCTACTCCTTACTCACCCACAAGTAGAATGCCTCACCCATCAGTCCAATAAGGATTAATTCAATCATTAAGAGATTTCTGCTGAAAGTGCTGAGGGAAAACAGAAACCATTGTGTTCATTATTTGAGCTTGCTGGGTTTTAGAGAATGTACAGGAATTATGCGTTAAAATAGACATACAGTCTAGTTTACAGAATAACTGCCCATAGTAAATGCAAGATCGAACTAGTATCGAGGTCTCCTTTATGAGAATTAGCAGCCAGAGCTGGAAGCCTGGAACCCAACAAGTGGCTATGGGGAGAGGCCAGGGTCAGAGACTAAAAGGTCCCAGTCATCATTCATCCTCCTAACTAGGACACCTTTGAGAACGAAAGGGGGCACTCAAGGACAACAGGAGTAAGTGTGGACCTTCCTGGGCACCCTATTCATAAGCCATGATAGGAGATTTGGACTTTTTCCTGAAGGGAGAGGGAACCACCAAGAGTGGCATAACCCAAATTTGCATTTCAGAAAGCCCATCCTGGCACCTGTGTGAAGGACGGGGTCAGAAGAGGAAGAGGCTGTTAAATCTCAGAGACTTATTCCAGAAGAGATGCATACATGTGTGCTCACAAGCATGAGTTGGACCATCCAGAGGAAATACAAAATCCAGGCTAATTTTAAAACCACTAATCTTGACCTAAATTAGGCACAAAGTTGAATTTTTCCAATGCCAAAGCTAGCCACCCACTCCTCTGCTCCTCCTTTGGGAAGGTCTGTTGCGTTATAGAAAGTGAAGCCAAACCTTCAGGCCACAGGACACCATCTGGGAATGCAACGAGTCATTGGCCTCAATAGGGAAACAGCCACAAACAGCAAAATACAGACAAATATCTGTCTGGATCATTGGAATCATCAGTTTGTTTAACAGGTCTTTGTTATTTCCTAAGTGCTGGCCACTGCAAATATAAATAAAGTAAACAGGGCATAATTGCTGCCCTCAAGAAACTTATACATAGACAGGGCGGTTATTATATTACCGTGTGAGAAGCATGACCGAGGTTAGCCCAGGTGCTAAGAGCACAGAGGAAGGGCAGTTATAACTCAGGAAGGAGCAGTTAATGACTCAAAGTGTGGTCCCCAGACTTAGCAACATCCTGCAAACACCTGGGAGCTTGCTGGGAATGCAGAATCTCAGGTCCCAACCCAGACCAACTGAATCAGAATATGCATTTTCACAAGATCCCCAAGATTATTTATGTGCCCATTAAAGTCTGAGGAATTTAGGGCATCTGGGTGGTTCAGCCACGTAACCATCTGAGTCTTGATCTCAGCTCAGGTCTTGATCTCAGTGTTGTGGGTTCAAGCCCCGTGTTGGGCTCCACTCTGAGTGCAAAGTCTACTTAAATAAAAATAAAAATAAAGCCTGAGAAACATTATCTTAAAGGATTAGGATGAGCTAGCCAGAGGGAGAGAAGTGGGAGGAGGGAGCTAAGATACAGGAAAGAGCAGAAGCAAAATGACTGGTGTGAGAGAGATGGTCCCACATTCCCAAATTGTAGAGATCAACATGCCTGAAGCACAGAAGAATTAACAACCAACACCCACCCCCTCAGAGGGTGGGGGGTGGGGGTGGTCAACCCAGACCAGGTCCTGATTCCAGGACGCAGCCAGGACTTTCTTTTTTTTTTTTTTTTTTTTTTTTCAACGTTTATTTATTTTTGGGACAGAGAGAGACAGAGCATGAACGGGGGAGGGGCAGAGAGAGAGGGAGACACAGAATCGGAAACAGGCTCCAGGCTCTGAGCCATCAGCCCAGAGCCCGACGCGGGGCTCGAACTCACGGACCGCGAGATCGTGACCTGGCTGAAGTCGGACGCTTAACCGACTGCGCCACCCAGGCGCCCCCAGCCAGGACTTTCTTAAGAGCCCCGTGTGCCCTTGAAAGGTCTGATGTAGGAAACATTTAAAACACTGCCCTCACAGCAGTGGGGAAGAAGCAAGTTTGGAGACTATAGAGAAAATCATGAGACACATCATTGTATCTGATAGTGGGGACACCAAGAAGGTCAGGTGGCCTAAAGCCAGCTGCAGGTTGCATTGAGCCAAGAGTCATCTGGCACAAGCTTGAGCACTTGGAGAGAGGAGCTTAGCTGGTTATGTGAAACCAAGAAAATTTCTTTCTAGAGTCACTTGTTTTCCCCCAATTGCATTGCTTCCCAGCTAGATTGGTGCCAAAGAAGTAAAAGGAAAAGCACTCAAAAGGCCGCCCCCACTGGATCTCAGTTCTGGGAATGGGGCTCGAGCAGGATTTCCCAAAGTCACTTAGAAATAGCAACTGCCTGGGGTGTTTGTTCAAAATTCCAATTCCCAGGCCCCAGTCACACCCTGTGGAATCTGAATCCCATGGGAGTGGCCTGAGGAATATGGGCTTGGGAGTAGCCAAGGTGATTCCACAGATCAGGAGACCTGGCACCTCTGGGCCAGGGTGTAGAGGGCACCTGGCTTCCATCACACAGGGACGGCACATCTTGGCTCCCCTTCCCCTCAGTCACAATAACCCAGGAAGCTGGAAGGTGCCGACTTCAGCGAAGGAGCTATCTAGAGGAGCTATTCAGGTCACACAAACCTTAGGGTGCAAAACCTGAAAAATAGGCTTCTATGGTACTAATTTACAACAGCATCACACTTGAAGGATTAACTGTACATCTTCAATGGCAGGCTTGTTTTTCTCTCCATATTTGACTCATTTAATACTCATCATTCAGCACCTGTTATTATAGATACCTATTAGGTATAGGCAATACACTTAATTTTCTGCCAGATAAAAGTGTTGATTGTTAGTATGAATTGACTCTTGAACTCTGGCAAATGTACGTATGTGCCCTACTCAGTGTTTTTATACCTTTTAAAAAGGTGAGTCTAGGAAAAAATGTACAAAAAGGATGAATAGGCATTTTACAGAAGAGAAAACCCATAAGGCCAGCAAACATGTGAAAAGACGTTCAACGGATCAGTAATCAGGGAAATATTAATTTAAAAAAAAAAAACAAAATACCATTTCTTAGCCATGGGAAAGGCAAATGTTTTAAAGTTTGACATTTCCAAGAACTGGTGGGATTCAGAGCAGCCAGAAACTCTCATTCACTGCTGGCAGGGCTGTACAAGAGCACTACCACCTTAGAAAATGATTTGGCATTACCTGGCAGAGGTGAAGGTGGACATCATGAGAAAGTCTAGAGACAGCCTAGCACATATGCACCAGGAGATGTGTATAAGAATGTTTACAGTAGCAGGGAGCCTGGGTGGCTCATTCAGTTAAGTGTCCAACTTTGGCTCAGGTCATGATCTCATGGTTCATGAGTTTGAACCCCACGTCGGACTCTCTGCTGTTGGTGCGGAGTCTGCTTGGGATTCTCTCTCTCTTCCTATCCCTCTCTGCCCCTTCCTCACTTGCACGCTCCCTCTCTCTCTCTCTCAAAATAAATAAATAAAGTTTAAAAAAAAGAATGTTTACAGTAGCATGGTTTGTAATAGAACAAAACTGGAAACAATTCAACAATTCTAACAAGACAATGGAAAAATAAGTTCATACATACAAACACACCACACACTTATTATACATATATTATATTCCTATATTTGTCTGATATCTTTCATAAATAAAAAATACTTAGTCCTCAGTGCATTTAGTGGCTTATTATCATTATTTCCACTATTTGTTAAGACAAGTGCTAGAAGTTTTTCACATATTTCTAATTATCATAAAGACATTGTAAGGTATAATTATTACTTACCATTGGAAAAAGTAAAACGTTGCCTTTGGCCTAACACCACACCACTAGGAAAAGCTACAGCTCAGGTTTGTTCCCATTAAGTCCAAAACCTAAGTTTTCTCTCAGCGTATTTTTTCCAGAAAAATCTCAATCACAACAGTATGTGTTAAACCCATTATCTTGATATGACATAAACAGAATAACAAATTAATCCCTCCAATGTTGCTCCTGATATGTAGCCCTATTCTTCACTGAAACTAAAAACAAACAAAAACTCAAGTGCCAGCAACTAATAATAGTATGGTCTCCTTGAAGGAAAAAAAAAAAGCATCCTAATTGAAGTCATCTCTACTTAATCTAGGCTGCATTTATTTGTGTTGAATTATCTAAAACTCATGAGCATTAACAGGAATGATCCATAGAAAATGTTCAGATGAAAAGAAAACACGCAGATAATACTTCTCTTCAGAGTAATGCATGATTGGCCATCAGTGTCCAGAGCTCCTTTCAATTCTGTAGCTCGGGGCGCCTGGGTGGCGCAGTCGGTTAAGCGTCCGACTTCAGCCAGGTCACGATCTCGCGGTCCGTGAGTTCGAGCCCCGCGTCGGGCTTTGGGCTGATGGCTCAGAGCCTGGAGCCTGTTTCCGATTCTGTGTCTCCCTCTCTCTCTGCCCCTCCCCCGTTCATGCTCTGTCTCTCTCTGTCCCAAAAATAAATAAACGTTGAAAAAAAAAAAGTTAAAAAAAAAAAATCTGTAGCTCTCCTACTGTGATGTCCCACCGCTGCTCAGGGCTGGGGCACTCTGTCCATAGAGAGCTTCTTCTCAGGTTCCTGCCACCCTGAAGATCTATCTTGACCCCATCCCCTGCTTTTTTGACTCAGCCCCATAAATTATTTATCCCAACGCCAGCTTTCATCTTTAGTATTTCCCTCTCCCTTTGATCCTTCCCCTCAGGTGACAAACATGCTCCCCATGACACCCTCAGATGCACCCTTTCTTTCACTCTGATATGCACTCACCACCACGCTCTCCCTCACTCTCTTCACCCCCCAACTTCTTGACTGAGCCCAGTCTGTCCCAAAATCCCACTCCTAGTCTCTAATTGCTTCTCCCCGTTTCCTCATCTACCATGCTGGGTAACCATGTCTCTTCCTGGGCCCTCATGAGGCTTCAGTGAGCACATGTGTATGATGCCAGATACCAAGTGGGAGCTCATCAATGCTCCCCTTCTTGAAATTCTTTTCCCTCTTGAATTCCATTGAGTTCCCTATTCTCTACCCTGGACCTAGGTCTTTATCTCTTACCTCTGTCTGTGATTAGCTCAGGGAACTCACCAGTCCCCTAGATCCAATCATGAACTCTATGCAGAGAAGAAGATGAAGATTTCAAGATATACTGCAAAGCTGAAGTAATCAAAACAGTATGGTACTGGCATTAAAACAGAGACATAGAGCAATATAACAGAATAGAGAGCCCACAAATATACCCATACTTACATAGTCAATTAATCTTCGACAAAAAAACACAAGAATATACAATGGGAGAGAGACCATCTTTTTAATAAACGATGCTAGGAAAACTGGACAGCTGCATGCAAAAGAATGAAGCTAGACTACTTTTTTTACACCACACACAAAAATAATGGATTAAATACCTAAATGGGAGACCTGAAACCATAAAACTCCTAAAAGAAAACACAGGCAGTAATTTCTTTGACATTAGCCATAGCAACATTTTTCTAAATATGTCTCCTCAGGCAAGGAAAACAAAAGCAAAAATAAACTATTGGGACTATACCAAAATAAAAGGCTTTTGCACAGCAAAGAAAACCATCAGCAAAAGGAAAAGGCAACCTATTGAATGGGAGAAGAAATTTGCAAATCATATATCTGATAAGTGGTTCATATCCAAAATATATAAAGAACTTACATAACTCAGCACACACACGCGCGCGCGCGCACACACACGCGCGCGCACACACACACACACACACACGCACACACTCCAATTAAAAAAAATGGACACAGGACCTGAAATAGATATTTTTCCAAAGAAAACATACAGGTTGCCAACAGACACATGAAAAGATGCTCAACATCACTCATCATCACAGAAATGCAGATCAAAACCACAATGAGATATCACGTCACACCTGTCAGAATGGCTAGAATCAAAAAGGCAAGAAATAACAATGTTGGCAAGGATATGGAGAAAGAGGAACCCTCGTACACTGTGGGTAGGAATGAAAACTGATAACGCCACTATAGAAAACAGTATGGAGGTTCCTCAAAAAATTAAAAATAGAAATGCCATATGATCCAGTAATTCCATTAGTGGATATTTACCCAAAGAAAATAAAAACACAAATTCACAAAGATATATGCTTCCATGTGTTCATAACAGCATCATTTACAATAGCCAAGATATGGAAGCACCCAAGGGTCTATCAATAGATGAATGAATAAAGAAGATGTGGCATATATATACAATGGAATATGACTCAGTCATAAAAAAAAGAATGAGATCTTGCCATTTGTGACAAAATGGTGGACCTAGAGGGTATAATGCTAAGTGCAATAAGTCAGACAATACAGTCATATGATTTCATTTATATGTGGAATCTAAAAAACAAAACAAAGAAGCCAAAAAGTAGACTCTTAAATACAGAGAACAAACTGGTGGTTGCCAGAGGTGGGTGAGGGGATAGGTGAAACACATAAAGAAAATCAAGAGATTCAAATTTCCAGTTAAAAAATAAATAAGTTGTGGAGATGAAAAGCACAGCATAGGGAATATAGCCAATAAAAAATAACATTGCATGGTGACAGATAATGATGATACCACGGTATCGTATTACAGCTTACCATGGTAAGCACTGAGTAACACACAAAATTGTTGAATCAATATGTTGTACACTTGACACTAATATAACACTGCATGTTAATTATCCTTCAATTTTTTTAAATAATAATAAAGTTTAAAGCCAGAGCTAACACACTGGTGGCCCAGTAACCACAGCTTTGATGTCTAAAACTTCATGTTCAAAAATTAGAAGACTTTCCCTAAAATCTGAAAAGCTGGCCGCCCTTGAAAACTCACTTGATCCGGTAACATTTGCTCAGCACTGAGCAAGGCTGGCAAGGATTGACAAGGATGGCAATGAGCTGGAGGAGAATAATAAATGGCTGCCCCTTTGGCCATGGCACTCACTCTCCTGGAATTAGTTCTTAGATCACCACCTAAGAATTTGATGCTCTGATCCCTACTTGAGACAATACGGTTTTATTGTAATTTATACAAAATGCCACTGAAGCCCTCTGACACACAAAGTATGCCCAGCAAGTTCACACTGAGTGGCATGTCCTTGTAGATGGTTTCCATTGGCTCTTCACGAACCCACTTAAGAACCATGTGTGCTTCAGACTGTGCATTCCTAATTTGCTGGGACTGTCCAATAGCAGCGTGTTTCATTTTATCAGCCACTTTAGATGTTCTACTTCCTTCAACCAACAGGACTTCCAGCCATAAATGACTATGACATTGGAGTAATATATCTCTTGTTTTGCAACGTGAAACTCACACCATGTGTGCTTCCAAATGTTTATTATTCCCTTGTGAATAATTTATCCTAGTACATTTCCAGGATTATGAATTAGGGTGGCTGGTTCTGCTCTCCAACATCAGCTTCATTTTCTTAAAAATCCTAGAACAAACTTAATAAAATTCCGAAGTTTAAATTTATCTTAATTTAATCTTAATCCTTTTTTCTTCCTTATTCTATTCCGACTTTTTTTTTCTCTTCTATTTTAACTATTTCTACTAAACTTCTTTTATTGCAACTTTTCACTTTTCAAGTTTGTGGTTTAATTTAGTGGCGTGTGTGTGTGTGTGTGTGTGTGTGTGTGTGTGTGTGTGTGTGTGTTTTAACACTGAGGTTAAACATTCAACATCTCTGCTATTTTAGTTCCAGGGAGTATCACCTTCTGTCGATCCTATAAAGGTGTCAAAAGTGTCGCTTGCCTTGACCTTCCCTTTTGTCTGATTTGTTTATTCTAATGCCCATATTCATTTCTGCAATCTCACCGTTCCCTTATTATCTTGGCTTTCCCGGTTTTGTGCCTACATTGGTGTTATTTCTCCATAATCTCACCCCACGACCTGGCTTGAGTTCTAATTGGAAGTTTCCATTTGCCTTTCAGGAATGAGCTCTTATCAAAAAATCACTGAGTCATAAACACGCTTGCTTGCCAGCTGCTAGCACAGCATTCTGCAGAACGAAGACACTTGGTTAATGTGGGGCTTTGCCTTATTCAGAGAAACCCTGCGACTCTTCAGAAGGAGCCCGGGGCAGCTCTAGGCACAGGCCAACCTCACTTGGTACGAAACACCCCATATATTATCCACACTTTTACCCAGTTCCCTTCCCTGACGCACTCCCCAACCTGGCAGCTGGCCGGGACCCTGCCACACGCCCAGCAGGGCTGGGATCAAAACACTGCTTTTCAAGAGTCTTCCCCTACCCTCTGATGCCCAGCCTCCTTCCGGGATGACGATCCCTCCAGAAGCCTTGTAACCCTCTCCATAAACTGCTTCTATAGCTCTGGCCTTGCCGCTAAGCCAGGGGCAGTATCTACCTGGGTGACTCTGCTTCCCCTGCATCAAGGAATCCAGGAATCCACTCCCAGGAGAATGCCAGAGAGCACTGCCAGATGGCAAGCAGCCACCACACTTGCCGGATGGCCCCGGAGGAATGTGACTGTGTGCCCTTTGTGTGGCTGCCTCCCCGCACAGCCTGGCCAGCCCACGCTCACCATCAGCCCACCCACATTCCACGGTCTTCTGTGTGAATCACAGTGAATACCACCACCACACTGCAGAAAATGCCACTCGCGGCTCCGGGCCCTCTGGGACTGTCAGTGCTGTCCAGCCCAGCAGGTTAAACTTTTAAAACAAAGGCCACAGATCACTCACTCAAAACCTGCCAGAATATCCGTTTGCAAGTACAATGTAAAGGGATAGAAGTTCACGTGAAATAGAAGTTAAACTGCAAAAAGGAAGCACTTGAATCACTTATTCTTAAAATGTTTCTTTATGGGGGGGGGGGCGGGAACTAGGGACAGTAAGAAGGCTAATTAGAGCTTGTTTGGTGTGTTATATTAACAAAGGACATGGGTGGAAATGACCTTTAGCCACATCATATTGCTTGTTCAGCAATAATGGTGGAAGGATGAGAGCCGATAAGATAAGGGGAAGAGGAATTAAGCCTTCTCCCAGAACTATGCCCTGTCTGCTCCCATCTTCCTAATGGCAACAACACTCTCTAAAGGACAGGCGTCAGAAGACATCATCTTGCTCAGTTCTGCAAATTCCCCTTTACCACCTAGTCTCTAGGGCAGCAAAGGGCATGGTTTGAGGCTCCTGGACTGAAGGGAAATGGAACACTTCTTCATAAACGTCCTTCCTTATGCCCACAGGCTTAGCAGTTTGCTGTCACAAATATCAGATTCTCCCCCAAACTAAAAAAGGAACACTACTCCCGGCTAGGTTGTTCCATGCCTTGATTACCGGACCTTTGGCCACCTGAGTTTCTGGTGGAGTGCAAGGTCACTTTTAGGATGTTGCGCAACTGGTCTCCACAGGTCAGAAAGAAAAGAATTTGATTCGCTGTCCCGGGCAGTGATGCTGGACACAAAGGGACTTCAGTTCCCATCCTGGCCCTTCCTGGCTATGTCACCTGGGACAAGCCACTGGCTCTCCGAGCCTCAGTTCCCTCAACTGTGAATCAGGGTCAATGTCCCTCATTAAATGAGATGGTGCATATGAAACACTTGGCACCCTACCTGGCACATGGCGTGAGCCCAATAAACTTCAACTCAACCATCCTTTCGTGCTTAACGAGTAGGATAGCAACAGAGTTTCTAGATTCTTAAGTCATTTTTTACAAGCTTTTAAAAGCAAACTAGTTTACATCAAAGCATACACAAGCGATGTTTATGAACAATTCTCTCCCAATGTTTTAAACTTACAGCTTCAGGATTCTTGTAGTTTCCAACATAAAACAAGGAGGGTCGGGGGTAAAGTGTGGCATCATGGTCAGTAATTTATGACCTTCCCCTTAAAAAGGAAACTACAATTAACATAAGACGCTAACATCTGAATCCCTTATGTCGAGCTCCTTGTTCAGTGCTTCAGTTCTGCAGATGCCGTGTGGAAACTGGAACATCACTCCAATGATGACTGTTCTTTTATCTCTGTTTTGATGTATTTATAGAATATGACCATATCATCTCATACGATGATATATACCCATGTATATAAGTGCACAGACACACACGCACACATAAAGAATGACAGAAAAGACTGGCATACACGTGCTAGGTATGAATGTGCTTGGCTCTCAGGACATGACATGAGCATGACACACAGACTTCCATTTTATTTCTTCTCAGGCAACATGTGCCCCGGGGTCTACTGAACTCAAATATCCAGGCTCATGCAGGGAAACCTCTTGTCCAGCCTAGTTTGGAAAATAGGAATTCTCATGAAATCAAGTATCCTACTTAAGAGAAAGCTGGTACCTCTCAAAAGTGGGTCTAAAGCCACTGTAACCCAGGAAGCCAGTGAGGGATGCTCATGGCTCCAGATCAAAAAGTTCTCACCGAATGCCAGGCCTCACTGGTGAGTCACCCAAGATAATAAAACCCTTCCCTAAACCACAAACACCCTCTGGAAGACTGCCTTTTATCATTTCCTCCTTGGTATGAACTATTTTAACTGATAGCATTTGCCTTAACAAGAAGTCAAAATGATTTCAAGAAAGAATGTTTCATTTGTTTTGTTTTTATTTGGGACAAGGGTTGAAGGGTGATGCAGAATTAATACATCCAATTCAGCCGTTCTCAAATTATGAGAATTGCCTGGGGGTGGGGAGTGTTTAAAATAGAGATTCCCTGACTCAATCCCAGATTCCAATTTAGTAAATCGAAGGTCCAAACCAGGAATCTACATATTTTTAACTACCCTCTGCCCGAATGACTCTAGTTTGGTGCCCAGGCCACAATATGGAAAAACTGGACAAGACTGTACCACTCCAAAATCCCTAGAACCCAGAACCTGGATTGAAATAAAAGTTAAATCCCCACAAACTAATTATTAGGAAAAGAACACCCTGTACATACACATATCCAGGGATTCCTGGAGCACCGATGTCTCCCCGGCAGCCCCACACCACACCAACTCTTTTTACTCCCAGTCACATTTCTGAGAGAAGGGTGTTGAAGTCTCCAACCATAATAGTGGGTTCATCTGTTTCTCTTCGCAGTTCTATCAGCTTTTGCCTCATATAGTTTGATGCTCTGTTGTTAGGTGCATACATGTTGAGGATTATTATATCTTCTCGGAGAAGTGACCCTATATCACGTAATGCCCCCTCTATATCTTTCCTTGCTCTGAAGTCAGTTCTGTCTTCAATTAATATAGCTGCTCCCACTTTTTTTAAGTAGTGTTTGCATAGTATATCTTTCCCCATTCATTTACTTTTAATCTATATGTGTCTTTATATGTAAAGCATCTTGTGGACAACACATAGTTGGGTCATGTTTTCTGACTCATGGCTCTTAGCCTCGCTCTGACTCCAGCTTACCCTGCCCCTGCTCCCAGAAATCCCTTTCCAAAGGTTCTGATCTTAGACTCTGACTTTGCAGCATCTTCCTCATAATTAAGCAGCTTCAAAAGAAAGAAATGACCATGGAAATCCATGAAAACCGTTTGCTGTTCTATCACACTGGGGGTCAAATCATAGCTCCTGAGACATAATTAGATCAAGTAATTGACATAAAATACTCTGCACAGCAGGCATTACAGAGGACTCAAAGGGCTTCATGATATTTAGCTTCTTACTAAATAAGAATCTAGTGTGTCTGAATTAATCACACATTTTTCTTTGATGAAGTCTAGATTAATAAGATTTATTGTATGTGTGTCTGTGTATTGTGTGCCTGCGCATGCATAAGAGATAAACCCATTAGCAAAGAAAACCTTGCTTCCAGAAGCAATAAAGAAATAATTTGAATGCTTTCAATTCAAGGATAAAAAAAATGTTGCTTATAACCTTAAAAAATATAATAGCCGTTTCCTTTATTGAAACCAGTTACTTCATAAGGTTTGTTTAAAACTCTCTTCCGGACCTAGATAAGATACAGTTTTGTTTCTAAATCATACCTTCCCCAAAATAATCGTGCTATTTAAAGATATGCATTTTTACCCTATGACTGAAGTTTTCCAATTTGGACCGGGGTGGGGGACAAGGGAGCTGGACAGGAAAAGAATATTGATCCAGATGGTTTACCTAGGAGCCATCATCCTGAAATTAGTCACAATATATCACATTGGGAAGACAGAGAAAGCAGAGACAACATTCAGGCCAGAGAGACCCATGAAACAGGTAACCATTTATAATAAATACCAAACAAGAAATCAGAAGACTGTTCAGTGGTCCCATAGGTACTGTCAAGAAAAATTACCTGAAATTTCAAAATAGGGCACAATTATTACTAGGTACCTTTTCCAGGCCACACAGAGCATCGTCTGACAAAGCCTTGTAAGAGTATCTGATGCTTTATAGAACATACCTTGGCTTGGCTTAATGTTTACTACTCCTTAGGGTCCAGACTCTGTAGAGTTAGATGTTAGTTTGTGGATGAGGGATAAACTGCCAATGATGTCTGACCCATTTTTTGTTCCAAGAGCCCAAGACTGCGATTTTGTCGCCTTATATAACATTGCATACCTCAGTCGTGCCTCAGCAAATCTTCTTCTGGGGTTTTGTCTCGTTGGCCACGTACACTTAAGTCTCCATACGCTTCCTTGAATCAGCTTCACCATTCTGTTAGTTGTTTCATTAATGAGTTGAATAAATCTTTGCCACATGCTCAGTGTATGTTTGTAATAAGAGTCATGATTCCACTGTATTAAAAAATTATACATCAAAACATTCTTTATCATTTGGTCCACCCATATTCCTGTCCTGGAAACAAATACCTGCTTTGTTCTTTCTCACTGAAGTCTGAACTTAAAAATTATTTCCAAAATCATACCAGGAAGCCAGGGAAGGTTCCGTGTGGCTCACACAATCGTCTCTGGGAAATCACCACTGACTGAGGCCACAACGATTCCTCCTCCAGTCAACACCAAATGGCTATTTCCACAGACTTCACCATCCTCTAACCAGGCTAAGGCTCAGCATTTAACCAAGGTGCACGGACCTGGGTCTTTCATGGAAGAAAAGAAAAGAAACACAAGGCACACTTGCATCTTTTAAATGTGGTGTCCTATTTCTTTTTTGCTCCAGGGCATTTAGCTTCTAACAGACTTACCATTTTGGAAGGATGTGTATGTCACTGGAAGTGACAGACCACGGCTACGTGAATGAAGCAGGGGGTATCCTCAAGAGCACAAAAGGCGGTGTGGAATAAAAGGAAGCCAGAGAAGACAGAATGAGGGCATGTGAGGGTACATGTGGGAAACACGTTAGTTTTGAAGAATCGGCCCCCACTCTTAGCTTGCCTCCCACACACTGGCTGTTCTAGTGCTATAAGCGGACTCCCGGGGAGGCTGCAAGTACCAGCGCAAGGCTAAAAATTTCTGCTAAATTACTATTAAGCATACCAGGAAAAGATCTGACTCAAGGAAACACCTTACCGGATTTTCCCCAAAAAAAGAAAATGCATCTTCCAAAGCAAGCCACAAAGTATGGGGTGGCTAATTACCGCCAAAGGGACAAAACCTATGAATTCCATTTTTTGTACTGCTCAAATAAGCACTGTATGGTTATTTGGAGGAAATCATGATTGTTATTTACAGAAGAAGTCCTAAAATGGGGCTTCGGTGGAGCCACAGGTAGTTTCCCTCTGTCCAGCATACGTGTCTCAGAAAAGAGTGAGTTTTTCCCACATGGCACCTGAATGAGGCTAAACGACCTCATTGAGGGCAAGATATAGAAACAGCCTTCCTTGCTCTGTGCATTCTGTGTGTCACAAAGTTCAGAGGCCATCGGGAGTTGTTTCTGCCTCTAGGCTGTGCCTCAGTGTAGCTCCCCTCCCCCACAAGGAACAGCTACAAAGGGCCACTGTCCAGAGGACGAAAACTCTTCTGGACAAAGGGAGGAGATGCTTGCAAACTCCAACACACATGCGTGTGATCTGCACCTCAGGTACATGTGAACTTCTTCTAAAAGGCACCTGTGAGTGCTGCTCACCAGATCTGCCCCTGCTAAGCCCCAGAATCTTAACGCTCATCACTAAATGGGGGCCACATCCAGTCTGAGAAACTACATATAGTAATTTATTTTTGATCTAGGATTTGATTAATATGGTAAAACATGATTAAGGCCATGAGAGCCATAAAATGTTTCATGGTAATAAATGGATAATGTCCGTACAGGCTCCAGACTGGGTTATGATTTTAGTTTCCAATTCCTCCTCCTTAAGGACATGGTAACAACCCATAGCCAACCAAAGGAGGCTCCCTAAAATGACTGGGTCTAAATCCTTTTCTTCCTATAACCACATGGGATGTTTCTTCCTTAGGTCTGGTCTACTCTGAGGAGTGTATTCCTGGCTTATTTTGGACCAGCGAGAGCCCTCAGTCTTTACCAGTTACAAAACATTGTATCTCTCTAATGACCATTTGGTGTCCACCATCTTTCTTGGAGTTAGCTTCTCTCTATAGCATGATCATGTTGCAAGGTGGGGAGGAAAGATTAAAGCCCTCTGAGACAATACAATATATATATAATGTCTCTGATCCCAGTTTCTGGCACAAAGCTCCTAAAACCCTTGTGATAAGAGCACTAGGAGCATATTTTGTTCTAATATTTGGTCTTTGATCTCAGTTCCTAACACACAGTTCCTAAACTCATTGGAATTTCCTGGATAGCAGCAGTGTATTTTGTTCTAATGAGGGGACTGTTGAATGGCTCCTGGATGGATGCTAATCACCAGAAAGACCAAGCCATGATTAGAAGCTTGGAATTTTCAGCCATGCCCCCCCTCCCTCATTCTCCTGAGAAGGGAGAGGGAATGGAAATGGAGTTAAGAGTCTATCATGCCTACATAATGAAGTCTCCATAAAAATCTCAAAAGTACAGAGTTCAGAGGGCTTCAAGATTGGTTAACATGTACCAAGAAGGTGATGTACCCCCAACTCCACAGGGGCAGGACCCTCCCAGATTCCACCCTATGTATCCATTTATCTGGCTGTTCTTCGGTATTCCTTATCCTATCCTTCATTATATAATATACTGAAATAAACATAAGTAAGTGTTCCCATGAGTTCTGTGAGCTGTTCTGGCAAATAACCAAATCCAAGGAGGAGGAGGTCATTGGAACATCCAATTTATAGTCAAGTTGGATAAAAGTTTTGGGTAACCTGGGGACCTACTTCTTGCAATCAGCATCTGAAGTGGGGAGCAGTCTCATGGGACTATCTCCAGGTAGTGTCAGAATTGAGTTGAATTTCAGGACACTCAGCTGATATACAAGAATTGCTTGTTGTGAGGAATATCCACACACATTTGGTGTCAGAAGCATTATGAGTGTTAAGTATCGAGAGTAAAGGATAAACACAGGAAGGACGACTGAGTTCTTCTCTATACTCTCTCACCCTTGAAAACAGGTCTTCTGTTACACAGAAACTTCCCAAACAGCACCGTTGCATACATATTATGACTATTCGATTAGTAGGTGGAGACAAGGTCACAAAGAGCTATGTGTGCTTTGCTAAGGTATTCCACATTTACCCCATAGGCAATGAGAAGTCATCAGAAGTAGTTCAGTCACCAAGGGACAATAAGTTATCAGTAAATTAACAAAGGTAACGCTAACAATGGTGTGTATAAAATAAGGAAGAGCTGATAGGAAAACCAGATAGGAGACACAAATCTACTATTTCAAATTCATTTCATTATAATTCTGAAGATTTTCTTAAGCAAGGAGTTGCTTTTCAAGATCTCTCTCATGGTCCCAAAACTCACTTATGTCTACCTTAGTGGCACTATTTCCCTGGCACTAGTCATTATAAGAACCAGAGAGAGTAATCTTGGATATCAGTAAGTTTATTGACACAGACTGGCTGCCCAATCTCTATCAGCAGAAGAGACCAGACTTACACTTCTTTCTGGCCACTGACCACAGGCCTGGGTCATGTCAAGGATAGCACTTCACCTGTACCCTAATTCTGCAATCCAACTCATGCCCAGGGAAATTTTCTGACCAAATTGTCACTTAGATAAATAAAACACAAAGCTCCCCCTTGTAAATGTAAACTTAATCAATATGTCATGTCGGTGTAAGTCATATGGTGGTGGTCCCTAGATCCCAATGACCAAGGTATTTGTCCTGTTTCTGACTATCGCCAAAGACCCCCATTGGTTCTCTAGTGACCTCAGGACTCTCCATATTTCTGCAGACATGATTCAGTGGGCCAACTCCCAGCTGGACGATTCGCACGGGGCTATCACCAATTATTACACCCTCCAAGGGCAATTTTCAACAATCATGGGAAATATAAAAATTGATCACAGGAGAAGGATTAACTGGCAACCTTATTAGCCAAGAGAAATGTCCAGTTGGGGAAAAAGGTGAAAGTCTAAGCTATCAAAGGCAGTATAACACAGAGGGGAGTGTATAAATTTTAGCATCAGACAGAGGGGATTTCAATACCAACCCTGTGTGCCCTTGGGCAACTCACCTTACCTCTCTCTGAGTCTGTTTTCTCATCTACAAAAAGGAAATCGGGGAACCTGAACCTTGCAGAATTAGGGGAAAGATTACAGATGATACATGTGAGGCACCTGACACAGTCTGGTACCCAGGAGGTATGGTGGTCATGAGGGCAGTTCCCATGCATTCTGGTTCTCCTCTCCTTGCAGGTACATGGCAGAATTGTACTTTTCAGCTCCATTTGAAGTAGGTCTTGGCCATGTGACCTGTGTTGGTCAATGAAACTTAAAGAGTCAGTGAGAGATTCATACTCCCTTCCCTCTTCTGGGTCATTCTGGGTCACTATGTGACCATGGTGGGAAGAAAGCCCCTACAGACCCACAGCGTGCATTACAGCATGAACAAGAAATGTGGTATTAAGCCAATGAGATTTGGGAGTGCTTTTGTTACTGCAGAATGACCTATCCCATCCTGACCAAGAGAATAAGTGCTTGATGAATTCCAGCTAATGTGATTCTGTTTTTATTATTTCAAAATGCTACCTTTGAAAGAAAAGTGGGAAAACCTAAAAAATCAAAGATCTGGACTGAACTGAATAGACTGATCCCAAGGCAGTTCACCAGGCAAGGACCTGATACATTAGTTATTTAGACTTAAAAAGAGAAAAAATAAATAAGGCCTGCTCCTGAATCTGAACTATGCTTCCATGAATTAAGGATTTAAAAGGTCACTTTGAGCAGAGTAGGATAAATACACAAAAGAATTTCTACAGATTAAAAGCTCTAGAGCGCTGGGCCCCAGCCAGAATAATCATAATCCAAGAATTGAGGTCAACAGCCCTGGAAAATAACTCTTAAGTATTTCCAGCCTTTAAAACTCTTCAATGGACCAGAAAACATCTGTTTCCTAATCTAGTGGAAAAAAGCTTCATTGCTAAATAGTAGTAAGCACCCCTAAGCATGAAATTCATTGCCATTTTTCCAGGCAAAACAAACACATACATTAACCCTTCCTCCCTTGTTATCTGCAGATGCCACCAGCTGTAGATGCCACTGCAGAAGGGGAGCTTTACACCCAAACAACAAACAGAATGCTTCACTTTCCCTGAAGTTGCCAGAAAAGGCCCATATCATCTCTTGAGCACTGGTGCTCAAACCCTACAGACTACAGTTTAATATGGAAGAAATGAAATACATTGGACTATTGACTGGATAAATGTAATCTTTCTTCTTAGCCATTGACCTGGTGCCGTATAAAGGATGTGAGCTCCAAAGCCCCACAGACTGGAGTTCAAATTCTGTCTTTACCACTCACCAGCTGTGTAATCTTAGGCATATTCCCCTCTCTGAGATCCAGTTGACTCACAGTTAGAATTATATACCAATAACAGCTACCATTTGTGAGGGCCTGCTGGATGCCAGGTGTAAGCACTTTGTGTGCTCTACGTCTTTATACAATGACCATATGAAGAGTTTGTATGGATCTCACAGATGAGACAAATGAGGCTGTAAACTAGCAGGAAGTAAAACCAGATGTAAATTTGGATCCGTCTGGCCTCTAAGCCTGAGCTCTTATTCCTGAGGACACTGACTCCATAAGCCTATTTCTCAGGGTAGCAGAAATCACAGCGTGTAAGGTAAAGCCCCAGCCCTATGCCTATGATACGAAGTCAACACTCAGCCAGTGTTTGTTTCCTTTCCCTCATTTCCTCCTCTCTGTCTGTCCCAATTTAAATGCCAGCAACTCTTGACCTTGCCATCTTTTTTCCCAGTGGTGTATCTGGAATATCCCTTTGGAACCTGGAATCTTCAGTAGTCTTAAAAAGATTTCTGGGAACATATGTTGATGTTCATACTAATCTTCTCATTAATCTGAAGATATGCCATCAATATAAAAATATACATGGCTTGAGGGGCAACCTTGGTGGTTCAGTCAGTTAAGCATCAGACTCTTGATCTCAGCTCGGGTCTTGATCTCAGGGTCAGGAGTTCAGGCCCCATGTTGGGCTCGCATGGAGCCCACTCAAAAAGAAAAAGATATACATATGGCTTTATATGTATATGTAAAGAGATATAAATACAGGAAAAAAATGGAAGGAAATGTTAACCAGTTATCTCTGAGTAGTGGAATCACAAATAACTTTTAATATCTTTAAGGGTTTTTTTGTATTGTGTATAATGAGAGTGCATTTCTTTGATAAGAAAAAAATAAATATTTGTCAAAGTCACAGAAGGAGATTACCAGGCTCCTTTTAATTTTTTCAACATTCGCATTTATCATTTCCCAAATAAACAAGGGCATTTCAGTCACTAAAAATATATTTCTTTGTTTTTGCTTACTTAAAAAAAATGTTCAGATGCTGCAATTAATGCAAAGAAAAAAAATCTAGTCTGCACTTAGGGCTGATTAGACTGACGTTCCTCCCACATTGTGAACAGGCTGAGATAACTGCAGTGGATCAGGACAACAAGCAGTTACCAGAGGGTAACCAGAGGTGTGGAGACCCACTAGCATGACCATGGTTGGGGCAAGACTCCACCAGAGAGCCAGGGTCTTCCAAGCTCCTTCTGACAAACCAATGATCTTCCCCTGCCCTTGACCAAAGTGACCATTTTTATACAGAAAACCAAGCTTAGGTCTGGTTTAGCCTCCATGTCACTAATGCAATGACTGATGATTCTCCCAGACAGTGAAGGCTGCCAGACCGCCTTGGAAAATTCAAGCCAAGAATAAGATACAGCCTGTCCTCTTCAAATCTTCCCAGGCACAATAGGAAGCAGTGGGGACTATCTTTAGTATTTCCTTCAAAAATCATGCATCCTTTGACTCTGGGTAAGTGAAGTCAGTTCTCAGTGTCCCAAATCGAAGTCAATACAGCAACAGAAAGCTGTATATTTAGGCTACATTGACCCAAAGTAGCAGGCTACCATCAACACCAGGTTCAGGAAGTTGTATGCCTAGAAACAAGAGGTAGAAACGTGCTCCCAATTTCACGGTACGATGTTAAGGCCACTGTTGACTACATCTCCTACTATCTGTGCAGCTCCAGGGTGGAGTTAAGCATTGAGAAATCTTTGCCTTCCAGAATAACCAATGAATCTTTTCTCTTGTGACTAGATTGCATTTTCTCAAGCTGCTTTCCAAGTCAGATGCATGCCCTCCCCACCCCCACAACTGTGCAAATCATATAGTCAACAAACAAGCATTCAGCTTCTTCCCATGATCTTGACGTTCCATTTAGTTTACATTTATTCTGATTCTTACTTTGTATTCTTTCTAAATATTTTAATACTTTATTCTACTACCCCTTGTGAGCCAACTCAAATCCTATATAAAATATGTTGGATATAAATTAACAAGGCACTGCTGGCCGGCACCAGCCATGTCAAAAGGATACCATCCAGAGGGTACGTCCCAAAGAGCACCAGAAGAGGCCACTCCTCTCCCCATCTCAGTCTCATCTCAAATGTATGAGAGTTCACCATTTGAAATTCATTCATTCAGCAAAACTACTTTCTTCTGTTCTTGGGAGTGAAAGCAAATACACTTGGAAAGGATGCCTCACTGTTTACCCTTGCAGAGAAGTTTATGCTGACCCTGTCTAATCAGACATAGCTTGGCACAGGTGTGGATTTAGGAAACGAGAAAATGTAAGGAGGAGGATAATTGAGTTTGACGAAGGATTTAGGGAATGTTTGGAGATCAGGAATATTTACACAGTGGGGAAATTGCTTTTCTGGGACAAGCAAGCTGATCAGCTACAGGGCTTTTTGATAACGTGAGAGGGGGTGGGAAGGAGCTAAGACTCATTTACCTACTTCACGATTTGGTACAAACATCCAAACTCAAGCCTAAGGGCCCATGGTGAAGGGCTTGATGCTTATAGTAAATAGCACTTCAGAGCAAGGAGCACTTTATCAATATTATCACATTTCATCTTCAAAATGACCCCGTAGGCTTCCATTATTCTTATTATCAGGTGTGAGGACTGTGGCTCAGAGAAGGTAGTAACTTGTCCAAGGGCACACAACTTAGTGGCAGAGGGGAGATAAGAACACAGGTCCCTTCCACCAGAAAGTGGCTGGTCTGGCATAACATCGCAAGTTGGGGCAGATGAGCAGGAATGCCCAGAGCAGGGGGGTCTAGTGCGTGAGGTCTGATCTCATCATGACTTCTGCAAAGGTCTGGAGCTCCACTCCATGCAGTCTGCCTTTTGGTAACTGTAAACACAGATCTCCTAGCAAAACTATAAGCCACATGTGAAAACAAAAATCCCCGTCTGCCGTGGCCAACATCCACATCCAAGAAAACACCTGCCAATTAGGAAGGTCCTTGTCTCGTACTTCGCACCGATTGTTCTACATTTGCCCCATGTACAGGAAAGCATTCCTGGGGCACCTGAGGAGGAGGTGTTAAATTTACTGGATTCTAAATGTCCTCATTTATTTATAATCAAGAATATGTGAAAGGGAAGGAAAATGTAACCCTGAACAGTCAATTACACCTTCCTGCCTCACACACACTGTCGACTTCCAAGCCCTCTCCGCACACACAGCAGATCACAGTTCTGATGAAATGAGAACACGACAGCTGCCCTCCTCTGCAGTGTGGGCCCTGGGAGCGGGCCTTGAGGCCCTGCGATCATGGTCATGCTCTGCGGGCTGAGGTTCATGCTCATGCCAAGCAAACACCTGAACCAAAGCAGACAGGGATTCAAGCCTGAGGAGACCTGACAGGCAATCAGACCTTAGGACTGAGCCAGGCTGGATGAATGCCAGCCACAGGCCCAAGGCGCCGTGGTGGCAGGGGTGAGACCTGCCATGGGGCAGAACAGGAATCAGCTGTCAGCATCACAGGGAAATGGGCTGTGGATGAGAGTCTGGACTTCAGGAAGTCAGAGGGTCATCCCAAAGCACACAGGCTACAGAAAGAACAAAAGGCACCTGCCAGCAATGGAAGAGTCCAGAGGGTTGCAGAGGTCACCAACCCAGCAACACCGTGGTGCAGGGCAGGAGCCTCTAGACTGGAGACAGAAGTCAAATCTTAACGCCACCATGTTCTGGCTGTGTGACTCTACGTGACTTGTCCTCTCTGTGCCCCAAATTTTTTAATCTAAGAATTGGAGATAAGAGACCTACTTCATAGGATTGCTGTGAGCATTAAGTGAGATTATATTTACAAAAATGCCAACACATAATCTGGCGCATAGTAGGTACTCAGTAAATGTTTCTTTTCCTTTTAAGACTCTACTGGAAGTAGCAAATTCTCAGTGCCCAATCTAAAGACCTCCAGACGTGAGTTTGGATTTTATTGTTTTTTATTTTTCAGTTTGAATACCTAAAAGTTAGTTATTGAGTGTGCATGAGTCCAATTTCAATGTTATTCCCCTTGTAGCCTTCATACGTTTCTAATTTTCCTATAGGTATTCCTAAATACCCTTCTCCAAGACACGTTATATCACATGTTTAAAACTAAACATCTTTATCTAGTGAAGGGCGTGCCTATGTCTGCCACAGTCTCCACTACTCCCTATTGTCTTGCGCTGGCCCAATTTGCACATTTATGCTCCCTGCCTGGCCCTTAAGGCATCTGCCCTTAAGGCAAGGATCAGAGTAAGTGACAGGCAGACACATGAGAGGTAAAGAGCAACAGCTCACATAGCCCACCCTCAAATCCTATCACAGACAGTCACAATTCCCCAGTGACCACCTGAGAGTAGCTACGTTCCCTGACAGCTGAAGCAAACCTAACAGAGCAGCTCGAAGTCCTCAGGTGCCACCAAGCAGACGGTAACCCTGGAGAGGTGGGGAGGAAAAGGAGACGCATCAGCAACCTTTCGGGGACAGTCAATAAGGTAGCAAGTCAGCATCAGCTTGGTCTCCAGAGCTGCATGAACCTCAGAGTAGAAACAATTACCCAGGTAACTGAAGGCCCGTGAGCCACTCTCCAATCCCCTCCCTAAGCCCACAGAGGGGGAAAAAATGCTTGAAATTCGATTTGATTTTCAAGTTTCCATTTTGCTTAGACTGAGGTGATGAGCCATCCAAACCTCTGAAGCACCCAGTCTCCACAAAGTCCCAATGACCATGGCAGCAGTGGGGTGAGTGGTGGCCAACAGTTTCTTCTTGGGGTTTCCTGAGGCCCTATTGGTACAGCTGGAAGGGGCAAAGGCAGAGGACATCCAGGCAGTGGACCCAGCCTCTGTGAGAGCCTCTGTGAGAGACTCCTGTGAGAGTCTCCCGCAGCCTGTGGTCTTGCGCAGTTCACAGTTGTGATGTAGCCAAATAGGCCTTGGGGTATTATTCACATGAAACATGACTGCGTTCACAAGTGGCAAGTTTGCTGAACTGCTGCGGGCAGCAGAGAAATCAGCGAGGAAAATATGGGAAGGGGGGGATGTATTAGGGGTCTCATTGAATGCTCTCAGGGACTAGGGGACACATTCAAAATATTTAACAATCAGCACGGCGGCACGGATACCCTGCCAAATCAGAACGAATGTCCCACCAGCCAGCAGCCCCTTGGAGAAACTGGTATTGGCCACATTCTGCCATTTTGAAAACCCAGCACAAATATTAAAAAAGAAAAAGAAAACCCTAGCACAGAGCTAGTGAATGGCTCCATAAACTTCCATCCAGCCTGCTGAGAGGCCTGGCCACTGCCTCGGGGAAGACAGAATGAGGCCAGGGAACAGCTGTAAAATGTCTTTTAGAAAAGGAACATCTGGTCTGGCTCCCGGATCAGATAAGTCTCCTGGTTGAACTCTGGGGTTATGGGGTTTATTGTTTTCACATGAGTGGCCATATTTCCACTGGAATCATCATGCCATCAGATTGTAGAGCAAGACCTCAGAAATCAAACCCAAACCCAGTGAGGTTCCCTGCTGGCTAGTGACAGAACCGGGTCCAGAACTCAGGCTCCCACTCAAGCCTCTTCAGGCAACAAATGCCCCCCTGCCCCGCTCATGCCTTTCTGTCCTCCATGACGCTGACCTCACCTTCGTCAGAAGTGAAAACAGGTGCAGAGGTATGTCAGCCATGGAGTCACTTTTGTGGGTTGGAAATTACAACAAAGTGACAGACTTCATCTCAGAAGCTTTATATGAAGATTCAGGAATTGGGACCTGGGCTGCTGGAGTAGTGGTGCTACCCGAAGACTGGAAACTCAATATATTCCTAAAATGGTCAAATCAAGGCCCCATCCGCCCAGATTACAGAAATACTCTAATCTTGATCTGGGCTGCTGGTTTAGGAGAGTGCACCTGAGACACTTACCGCATGCATTTCATGCTGCAATAAAAAAATAAAAAAATAAAGCAAAGCCATAATATGTTTATTCTTCACAGTGAATACCCCTCTAAAAAGCCTAGGCTGAAATTTAAAGATATTCACAGAAGCGCTCATAAAGAAAAATTACCAAGCCTGATGCAACCCAACTGGCAATTTTTTTTTTAAAGCTGAAGCAAGTAAATTACATGGCAAAGCCTGAAATGCCTGCCCCACCTCCAAGCGCACAGGGACACACATGCACACGCACACACACACACACACACACACACGCACACATGCAGTTTCAGCTCCTTAGACACAATCAGCCGCATGCTTACGATCTCCTTCCTGGATATACTATGACAGCCACTAAGCTAATGAGATCCCAACTGTCACCCTCGGCTTTTACAATGTTTTTCATGTTTTCTTTCCAAGACCATTGCCCGAAAGGCAGTTTGAGGCAAAATGCATATCATCAGTGTTCTTCCTCCTCCTCTTCAGAGTAGCAGGGTCCCCGCGTGGCAGCCTAAAACAAAGACTCTCAGCTCCCCAGGAAGGGGGAGGGCTGGGACTCCAGGGATGTGACAGAGCCAGGTCTCTCTGGCCAGGGCTATTGCTGCTCTGCAGAAACTGCCTGCCTATCATCCTGGACAGGAGAAACAAAATTAAGAAACTGCCTGTCCAGAAAAACATTGTGCTGGACATTAAGTGCCAAAGCCAGCAACAGAGACATCTGAATGCTCACATTGGTGACATTATTCAAAGTCGAAGCAATGTGAAAAGACATTATTGCAAATTGGAGGAGGGGGGCAATCTTCCCAAATGGATAGAATGTAGGAAACGAGGCTCTAATGAATGCCCATTTAATAAGTACCGGAACAAGAAACATGGTACACAGAGAAGCTCTGAGACTTATAAGCAATCCATTGCAAAATATCCTCAACCCAAGATCACCAAGTCCAGGTCCTCTAAGCTACAAGCAATTTGTTTGCTTGTTTTTATGACAAAAACAAAAACAAAAAGCAAGAGAAAACCACTACACCTTATCTTTTAAGACAAAGTCAGTGGTTTTTTTCATAAACAATTGTTTCATAAAGGAGAGTGACAGGCTACTTCAGCAACTATCTTGAGGTAGGGGATTAAGAGAGGCTATATTGTCCTTTGGGGGGGTCCATATATTTTTTAATTTTTATTTATTTTCAGAGAGAGAGAGAGAGAACATGAGCAGGAGAGGGGCCGAGAGAGAGAGAGGGAGAGGAAGAGAATCCCAAGCAGCCTCTGCAACTGTCAGCATAGAGCCCGATGTGGGGCTCAAACTCATGAACCCTGAGATCATGACCTGAGCTGAAACCAAGAATTGGATGCTTAACCAACTGAGCCACCCAGGTGCCCCTGTGGTTTTCCACAGTTTCCACAACATACATGTATTCATCAGAAAATGTAGTTGTTGAACTTTTTTTTTTTTTTTTGATGTTAAGGATGCTTTTTTTCATTGAAGTATAATTGGCATACAGTGTTACATAAGTTTCAGGTGTACAACATAATGATTCAACAATTATATACATTATAAAATGTATATAATTTTTTAACTTCTCTTAAGAGCAGTAGAAGGAGATAGTCAACTGGCCCAATGCGAAGGCACACACGCACACACAGATATGCACATGGCAGACACGTAAATGCCGAGTACTCCACTTGTGTCTCTATTTGAATAGGGAACAATGATTACCCACCCAGGTGACTGTCTTTGAAACACTGCAAGGTGACAGAGCCACAGTTGGGTGTAGGCTGCTTCTTACATGAAGTGCTCTGATAATCAGGCTGAAGGTTTAGCCAGGCAAGAGGGTTAAGGGGAAGTCGGCAGGCAAAAAGAGATGGCCATTCCTCTCCAGCAAATGAGTTGTCCATGGAGTGATGCTACAACATAGCACTCAAATCAGACTTGGTCCCTTCTCTGCCCCTCACTTTGACAGATAAAAATGCCTGTCAAGGTGTCTATACATCATTAACAACTATCTCAGGGGTCCCGATGAATTGTTGGGTCCCGATGAATATAAGCTTAAGGGGAAGAACTAATTCTATTTCCTATGAAAACCCCAAGTCCCTGGACTTCATTCCTGTCACCAAGATATCAAGAGGGAGACAAGAGCACAAAAGAAACTTGCCCCTCTCTCTGGGCTCTTAGAACATTCCAGCAGCCATACTGATGGGGAACAAATAATTGTGGCCTTCTTCCAATGGTTCTCATCTAGTTAACTAGAACTTTGACATGATAGACTGCTCATTAATATCCTCCTACATAATATGGGAGGTGTCAAGAACCTGCATTACAATCTATACTCAAAATTAGTTTGTGGGGATGGGAAAAATAGGTGAAGGGGATTAAGAGCACACGTACCATAATGAGCACTGAGTAATGTATAGACTCGTTGAATCCCTATACAGTACACCTGCAATGAACAGAACACTATATGGTAACTATGCTGGAATTAAAATAAAAAACTTACTTAAAAAATTTTCAAATTCTACTACTATACATTCAGTAGTTAAATTAGCCATCCCCTTGTTAACCAATTCTTGAAATTCACTTAAACCATGAAATTATAGTGTCTATGTTTTTTGAAGTTCCATTCAATTATTTGTGGATGAACTCTTTTATGTTCAAATTTATTATCTTTTTTTCTCTAAAAACTGGAAAGTTATATATCACTTTTTAGGGTGAGAGTTACTTGGATTTTTTGACCTTACTTGTGAAAGAATGATCACCCAGAGTGATCACCTTAAATCTCAAATGTCAAACCTCAGTTCTCAGAACTCAAAACAATATATACATCTATCTGCTTTATTAGTTTATAATCTACTCAAGAGTAAGAATATGTCTAATTTTTATTGCATACCCTCAAAAACATATTGACAAACATTCTCAGAATGAAGAAAAATGTCTAATGTAGAAGTTCATGAATAAGTTCCCACTCTGCACTGTACTGAGCACTTGAAATGTGGCTAGGGAGACTGGGGAGCTAAATATTTAATTTTAATTCATTCTAATTTAAAAACTGATGCCCAATTCAGTTCCTGAAAAATCTTTCGGCATGTATGGGACAACTTGGGTATGTGAACCTACCCAGTTTTCAACTGTAAATTTCCTAAAATCTAAATCCAGATCAAGTATTTCAGATGAGACCTCAGCATCTGACTGGAGCGGTAAAACACACACAGGATTTCCAAGACTTAGTACAAAGAAAACGAATATAAAATCTCATTAGTACCCTTTACCATTAATTGTGTATTGAAATGAAAACATGTTTATATTTAATATAAAAATATATAAATAAAATAAAATATATAAATAAAATAAAAAAATATATAAAAATATATAAATAAAAATATAAAATATATTTTAAAAATAAATAAATAAAATAAAAATAAAATAAAATACATAAATAAAAAATAAAAATATAAAAATATATAAATAAAAAATATATTAAAAAATATAAATAAAAATAAAATATAAATAAAAAATATAAAAATAAAATAAATTAAAAATATATAAATAAATAAAAATAAAATGTATAAATAAAATATATAAATAAATAAAAATATATAAAAAATATATAAATAGAACTAAATAAATAAATAAAATAAAAATATATAAATAAAATATAAAAATATAAATAAAAAATAAAAATAAATAAAAATATATAAATAAAATAAATAAAAATATATATATAAATAAAATATATAAATAAATAAAATAAAAATATATATATAAATAAAATATATAAATAAATAAAATAAATAAAATAAAAATATATAAATAAAAAATATATTCCTTTTAACTAGTCATCTGTTTCTTTTGATGTTTTTAATGTGGCAACTAGAAAAGTTTAAGTTACATATGTGAATTAAATTTTTATTTGACAGCACTGCTCTAGCTAGCTATCTATGGTGAGGTAACAGACCAGCATACCATTCCTGTATTGTCTCCGTGTATTAACACACAGAGCTACTGTAGGATAGCCATGTTTACTTTCCCACACTCTTTTTTCAACCTGTCTCTAAACAAATATGTGAACCAAATGACTGACTGCTACCCTAAGGAGCAAAGGTTATTCTGCCACTGACAGTGGGCAGTAGTAAATGCCAGTCATTTCTAGTTACTCCCATACAATCTGGCTCCGGGGCTGGGCACACAGACAAGACAGATGGGAGCAGCATTGCTAAGGGGAACTCAAGAGTTACACCCACATTAGCCATCTTAACCAAGTGTAGAGTACACTTGATGCTCGTAACAACACCAACACCCTGGGCAGCCGAAAATCCATGTATAACTTTTGACTCCCCAAGAACTTAGCTATTAATAGCCTACTGTTGACCCAAAGTCTTACCGATCACATAACAGTTAATTAACACATGGTTTGTATGTGATATGTATTATGTATACTGCATTCTTACAATAAAGTAAGCTAGAGAAAATTGAAATATCATTAAGAAAATCATAAGAGAAAGCAAATTTACAGTTCTGTACTGTATTTATCAGAAACTCCACACATATTAAGAGACCCATGCATTTTAACCCCGTGTGGTTGAGGGTCAACTATATTTCTAAAGAGGGTCACTGAAGAGGGTCACACATTAAGAAAACATCCAGTCTTACTGTGAGACATAAAAGGGTCTTTTTCAAGCTACGTGCCCTAGAGTACAAGTGGCAAATAAATTTTATTACAGACCCAATCACCTCTTTATATTTCATCTTCATTTCCAGGTATTGAGAAAACTCCCAAGGTTCTTTTCTTCCTACCCATCTGAAGGGTTGCAGACATCATCCGTTGTGTCCACTTCTTTCCTGAGATCCTGTTACACAAGATGATGCACCAGAAAACTATACGCCACCCATCAGACGCCATTTCAGCAGCTCAGAGGGCTTTTGTGCCGATTTATGCATTTTTACAAACATTTTGTAGGGCCCACTCTCTGCCAGTCTCTCTTCTATGTACTGGCATGAGATGACAGAGAACAAGGAAAATAAAGGTCATCGATTCCCCTTCTGTTTCTGCATCTTATAATTTCATGGAACACAAACTATAGTATCCTGGCAGCAAGTCAGAAACACATGTTAACCTTTTAAGTTATTATGCAACATCTGAAACATGCAAGAAGCTATAAAGAAAAACATAATGAACAATCATGCATCTATCCCTCCTAAATTCCATCCCCTACTGGCCTTCACCATCAACCCCATTGAATCAGTGTTGAGTATGTTTGTGCATTTCTTTATATTCTTACTACTTATTCATGTGTCCCTAAGCAATATGTGGTTTGAGATGTTTTTAAATTGCATATGCATAAATGTGTTTAAACAGATGTTTTTAAAAACGTACATAAAGTTGAGATAAGTAACTAGCTCTGACTATACTAGAAACCTCAACAACTTGTCAAACTTGCAGGTAGAAAAATAAGTTTTTCTAGGAGTGCCTGGGTGGCTCAGTCGGTTGAGCATCCACCTCTTAGTTTCAGCTCAGGTCACGATCCCAGGGTTGTTGAATTTAGCCCTGCCCTGGGCTCCACGCCGAGCATGGAACCTGCTTGAGATCTTCTCTCTCTCCTTCTGCCTCCCTCCCCTGCTCACTCACTCTCACTCTCTCTCTGTCTCAATAAAAAATTGTTTTAATTTTAAAAAAGAAAAATAAGTTTTTCTTTTTACCCACCACCCCAGCCACATACATATGGGTATTAATTTAAATATTATATACAATTATTTATGTGCATATGCATAGCCTATAGAGTTCACAATAAGAATACCAGAAGGAGTTCAATGTATTCTATAATCATTAAAAACTTTGGGCAGATTGGAAATCACATGCATATGTACTTTTTTCCCCAAAATAGACTTCAAATTAGTATTTTTAAATGTACAAAATATACAGAAGAGTTTACAGTGAAAAGAAAGCCTCCTCCATCCCTTGCCCCCAGTCACCCAGTGACCCACCTACAGGCAGCCAGTATCACTTCCCACGTATATGACCAGATATGACACATATTAACAAGCAACCTTGTATATGTTCTTCTCTTTTTAAGACAAATGGTAGCACCTTGTTGTTTTCAATTAATGGAATATCTTGGAGACTTTTTCAGGTCGGTGCATACAGAGCAATATCCACTGAATAGATGCACCATGATTGATTTAACCGCTCTCCCCTTGACTGAGAAGTATTGAAACAAACAGTGCTACTCTGAATACCCCCCGTATATATGCACTTTCACAATGTGCAAAGATATCCTCAACATGACACTCCAGAAATCTAGAAACAGAACTACTGAGTCAGAGTGGGTATTACATACCTACGTACATACATACGTATATATAGGTATGTGTGATTAAATGCACACATACATATGTGAAATTTTGATGGATATTACAAAAGTATCCTCCATAGAGGTTATACAATTTAACTCCCCCAGATGTGTATAAGAACATCTTTTTTCCCTGCCCCCTTGCTGACATAATGTCTTATATGTCCTGTCCACCAAGCTAAGTGATAAATGATATCTCCTTGAAATAATACCTTATGAATGTTTTAAATACTTTAAAAATTCTCAATTTTAAAAGTAATAAGCATGGCTCAAAACAATATAAGCTAAGGGATATAAGAAACCTAATGAACAAAACACTGAGTTGTTAAGAGGACGATCTATAAAATGCAAGGTGTGGCCTGACTCTGTAGAGGGATATATTACCTTCACATGAGCAATAAAGACAAATATCTAATAACAATATTGCCCAACCTTTTATAATACACTAATTCAGAAAGTTGACACATGTACAAGCTTGATAAAGACCAAGGATGGCTTCTTTCATACAGAAAGAACCACTCAGCAGCTGCCTAAAGTTCAACTAGTCAGAAATATAGTGATACACTATGTAAGAGGCTGCTTTATGCTATATGACTTTCCTGGACGTAACTAGTGAAAAAGACAGATGAAGGACAAATCAAGGGTAAAAGAATTCATTCTTCAGTGAGAATACACTCTCACTGACCCCAAGAATGTCCCATCCTGCAGATCAACAATGGACTTGGAGTTAGGTCACCTGGGTTCTGAACCAGGGCTCGGCTACTGGCTCATTGTGTGAATGCCGTCAAGTCACTTGACCTGTGTGGCTCCAGCTCCTCATCTATTAAAAAAAGAGGACTGAAGTGAAATTTTCTTTGACGCTCCCCCCCCCCCCCCTGCCAAGTTGAAAGATGCTCCTGATGAGAGAGAATATGTCTGGAGGCCTTCACTTACCTTCATTCTAACATGCAGTTGCTAGACCCATAGCTACGGCTAAGGTGTGGTCAATTATCACTGAAATCAAAGAACAGAGATTTCTATGTGTATTAAGTAAGGGTATTGTACCCGCAAGAACTATCCAAGGAGTCAACTGACACGGTATCTATTCTATCACATACTATGACCGAGAGAGATACATTCTGAATCTGAAATCTAGAATCAATAAGCTCAAGGAGGATTAAAAATCAATGGAACACAGAACTCACTCAGCTCAAGCCCCTTGCAATGGATTGATGGGTCTTGAGGATTCCCAGCAGCTGTGCTATCCATGGAAATGAAAAGCAAGGGGATTAAGAAAACAAGAAGATATATTTAATGAACTCAAAATCCAGAAAAATTGAAAACGGTGCAGAAAATATCCAAAATAAAAACTTAGTCATGACCTTAAGGCCATTATGCTAAGTGAAATAAGTCAGACAGAGAAAGACAAATACTGTGTGATCTCGATTATATGTGGAATCTAAAACTTTGAATTCAGGGTGCTTGGGTGGTTCAAGTAGTCGGTTAAGCATCCAACTCTTCATTTCAGCTCCGGTCATGATCTCACGATTCATGGGATTAAGCCCCGTGTCAGGCTTTGCACTGACAGCATGGAGCCTGCTTGGGATTCTCTCTCTCCCTCTCTCTCTGCCCCTCGCCTGCTCATGCTCTCTCTCTCCCTCTCAAAATAAATAAATAAACATTTTTAAAAAATATTTTTAATTAAAAAAAAACAAACACATAGAGTAGAATGGTGGCTTCTAGGAGCTAAGGGGTGAGGAAAATGGGATGATGTTGGTCAAAAAGGTACAAAAGGTACAAGCTTTCAGTTAAACAATGAGTAAGTTCCGAGGACGAGGGCGTAACGAACAGCATGGTGATTACAGCTGACCATACTGCATTGTATACTTGAAAGTTGCAATGAAAGTAGAGCTTTTAATGTTCTCACCACACAACAACAAAATGGTAATTATGTGAGGTGAAAGAGTGTTAACTAACCTTATAGTGATAAGCATTTTGCGATATATACGTGGGTCAAATTACCACATTGTATAATTTAAACTTCTACAATGTTACATGTCAAGTATATCTCAATAAAGCTGGGAAAATGCAGTCATAATGGTCATCTTTATCAAATATAGAAATTCTATAGGCCACAAAACAGATGCTAAATGAGACAAGGGATTTGGTCAGGGGAGAAAAAAATCTCAAGAAACAAAACTGATGACTTAAAATAGGAAGAAATATGCCCAGTTGGCCCAGCACCGATTTCCATTTATGAATTAATTATTCATTCATTCAACAAATGTTTATTGTTCTAGACATTTTGTTATACTCAGCTACCTTGCTGACACCTGCCATCAAGTTATTTCACTGTTCATTAACTGCCCCCCACACACACACCCAATAGAGTGATCAGAAGGAAAAGTTCAATGTCTGGCAGTTGGGCTTACTCAGGGAACTCAGGTAAGTAGTAACAGTAAAAGGTTGTGGAAATAATGCAAAGATAGGGAGAGGAAAAATGGAACTTCAGCTCTGTGGAGAATCTACATTGCATTTATTCATATTTAAGAGCCTGCATGGCCATTAACCCGCATACTCCTCAAAGCTCTGGCCACTGGACCCTGGCTCACAGCATCACACCAATGAGTTCAGCTTGCCTGTGTGTTCACTCCCTATCTCCTAATCTTGGGCCTCCTGACCCCCAGCTTGGGCATTTCCAGGTATCCATGAGCAGACACAGATGGTGCCCCAGCTCACACACTCTCCACCTCGCCCCTAATTTCCGTCAAGTTCCATGCAGACTCCACTTCAGCCGCTGGGGCTTCCCCAAGACCACAGAGGCTACGGGGAGATGCCTGGGCACATGCACAGTCTGCCAGTGCGGGACAGTTAACCCTTCCTGAGCCCACACTCAACCAATGGGGTAGAAGCCAAAGGCAATGCCTGCCCTGGCTCCCGTTCTCCGCATGGAGAATTCTAAAGCAGGAGATCTCAGCAGGAGTGAGACCCCACTGCCCACAGTGGTGATCTCCACAATGCATCTGTATTAGTCTGTTGGGGCTGCCCTAATAACACATGATAGACTGCATGGCTTAAACAACTGGAACGTATTTTTTCAGAGTTGTAGAGCCTGGAAGTCCAAGATCAAGGTGCCATCAGTGTTGGCGTCTGGTGAGAGCTCTCCCCATGGATTGTAGATGGCTGCCTTTCCTCAGTGCTTCCAAAAAGAGAGCTCTCTGGTGCCTCTTCTTACAAGAACAATAGTCCTATCAGATAACAGCCTTACCCATATGACTTCATTTAACTCTAATTAGTTCGTTAGAGCCCCGTCTCCAAATACTGCCACACAGGGAGTTAGGACTTCAACGTAGGAATTGAGGGGACATGAATATTCAGTCCATAACAACAGCTTTATCTTGGCTCTCCTCTTTCTCTGTCTCAGTCCCTCTACCTCTTCATTCCGGCTCCCTGGGATAACCTCTCAAATAAATCACCTGCACATGAGTCCTTTCCTCAGGTTCTGTTTCAAGACCCAGCTAAGACGGCCAGTCACCTGAAACCCCACTTTGATCCCACCCATCAGATGTTCTCTGCCAGTCCTATAGACAACCCCCTTACAGGCTGGTCTTCTGTCTTCTGGTCTCTCAATTCAATCCATCACCTAGGTTTTAAGTTGGCCACCGAGTTATACCACTCATTCAGCAAATAAATGTATGGGGTTTCTATTACAGGACAGGATCTTAGTGCAGAATGCCCACAGGTCTTGGGCAGTTAATGCATATGAGTGATGGAAGCCAAGTGAGAGTGAAGATACCTTGAATCACATGTCCAATGTTGCCCAAATTTTGTGTTTCCCATAAAAAGGGGACTCACAGTTATCATGCAAAGCCTCCTAATTATTCAATGTTGATAATGAGTTTAAATCCATTCATAACACTGCAAAGATCATGCCATCATCCTAAAGCTTCCAGATTGAAGTGTCTGTACAGAATTTCTGGCAAGACAACAAGAAACAGACAAACACACTGAGCCTGAAACGTCTAAGATGAAGACAGCCAAAGTGAGAGGCCACCACCATACAGTGTGACAAGAACATCGATGGGATGTGACAGGCAGCATAGTGGACCCCCAGTGACATCCATGTCCTTATTCCCAGAACTCGTGGATATGTCAGGTTACATGGCAAAGGGGACTTACGGGTGGCAGGTGGAAGTAAGATTGTTAATCAGACAACCGTGAGATGAGGAGTTCATCCTGGATTGTCCAGGTGGGCTCACTGTTATCACGGGGTCCACTGATGTGGAAGGAAGCAGAGGTATTCAGAGTTAGGAAGATATTTGAAGATGCTGGCTTTGAAGATGGGGGAGCCTCCAGAAGGAATACAGTCCTATTGACACCTTTAGCCCTGTAAGCCCCATTTCTGACTTCTGAGCTCCAAAACTGTAAGATAATAAATTTGTTCCAAACAACTAAATGTATAGTAGTATGTTACAGCAGCAATAAAAATCCAACTCATGGAGGTAAATCCAGGATGCCAAGAGAGATACCTAACCCAGTCCTGGGGGACAAGGAATATCAGGGAAAGCTTCTCAGAGAAGATGACATTTGACTGAGTCCTAAAAGATGGACAAGGTTTGGGAGTGGGAATTCCAAGGAGTGGAAGCAGCATATGCAAAGGCCTGGTGGTATCTATTCAAGCCATTTCAAGGCACTTAAAATAGCAAGATTATAGATTTTGTTAGCCAGATTCCCAATTTCTTCATTACTTTCCTCAAACAATTCTCTTGGGAATTCTACTAGGAAATTCCCTTTATTGGCAGATCATGGAGAAGAGACCTAGAGAGGTTGAAAGACCTCAAAGAGTTACACAGTTCAGCGTTTCACTGTCTTCATTTGTGAAATAAGGAAGTTACATTAGGTGAACCATAAGCCCATCCATAACTACTTAGCAGATGAGCTCAGGTGTGACAGAAATATAACATTTCTCTATTTTTGCCATATAAATCTGGCTCTGGTTCTCCATACCACCGAGTTGGAAGGAGGAATTTCAACCTCAGTTATTACTGGTACATTTTCATGTCCTCTACTCTGGACAGTTGTGCTGAGGTATCTGAAACATCTAAGCATCGAGGAGGTATCTGTGTTCTTGTCACTCAGGTTGCTGCTTATGGCGAAGATGTTCATTGTCCCAGCCAGTGTCTCCGGTCCAGTGACTTCGATGCTTTTAGGCAATTCCAGGAGCCAATGTCCCCAGGGCCACCTTCAATGGGATCATGTCATACCATCTCTTCTGTGATACTCCATCCCCCCTCTAGAACCTTGGTCCCACGCAAAGCACTTCCCAGGCTTTAGGAATCTCCTTCCTCTCACTCCCTGATGGATCTGAAAGGTTTATCCCCTCATCTCTATCCACCAGGAACATGAAGAGATTTCTCTTCCCAGAGCCTCACCTTTTACAGAAGAAAGGAAAAGCTACAGTCTTCCAGTACTTTCAGCTTCCTCCCTAATTTGATCACAGAGGAGAGTAAGTGATGGAGGGAGACCCCATGTCTGCTAACTAATATCTCAATGAACTATCCTGGCATACCTAGGTTTCAAAAAGGCAGATCATGATTTTCTGTGAATATAGAACTCAGTTGGAGAAAAAAAAAACCTAATCAAGCATTCATAGCTATGAAACTACCTGTACTAACAAGTATTAACTTCAAAATAACAGTCCCTTAGTAATCTATAGTCCACACACGTGGTCACATTTGCTTGGTGGTTGGCAAGGGTCACGTAAATATTCTCTACTTGGTATATTGTGCGGAAGGGGGGTAAAAATGGCACCACACTGTTCTGGGGATTCTCTGACAGCAAAGGAAATGAAAGCAAGTATGGAGACCAGAAGAGGGTCTCAAAGGCTGGTCAGCGAGCATCTTGCTCAGGGTATTTCTCTATTCTGCTCCACAAGATGCTAACATTAAACACTGAAATATTTATTACTGGTAAGGACAAACAGTAGGGTGGCTTCTCCCTGTCTAAATAAATAACTTGTCTGTCACTTTGCTTTTGCCAAAGAAATTTATTTCAGCCTAGAAAGAAAATGCTCTGCCCCTTCCCCTACGGAGGACCCACTCAGAATTAATGTAACATTTATAAAACAGCTCACAGCTGGTGGAATGCCTACCTGCCACCCACCTCGTGGAGAAATCAGTCCCCTGCCGCTGGACGGCCAAAGTGTCCGTCTGAATGTTGCTCTCTGGCAGGTAGGGCAAGCGGAAGACATGTTATCTGACAGGGCCACCACACCCCATGAGAACTTCAGCCTCCTTCCCCCACTTCTCCAGCTGCACCATAGCCCCTCTCGTCTCAGGATTCCTGAGCATTTTCCCTGATCCTCAGCATATCTGTCTGAGTGTCAACCCTAAATGCACACACCCGATGTGCGCACGCCCATTATTCCCTGGCAACCAAGGCCATCACATTTTCTCCCATCAGGACACTTGCCAGGAATGGCCAGCATCCTTTGAACTTCAGATGGGACCATTCCCATTGTTACTGCTGACAGCAATATTCATGAATGATTCAACAGCTGCTTTATCTGGGCTGGCAAGGAATGGCTTTTCTGATTGGAGGTGGCAGTGTCATCCAGCCATCACTTTCTGAACTCTCATCGGACCAGACAGTTGCCTCCAGAATTAAGCCCAAATCCTCGGTCAAGTCTGCCGGTTCAGGGGCCAGAGATCTCTCCCAAGTGGGGCCAGCTGGGTTCTGCTCTAGCTCTGTCACATTAGATGTTGGAGGGTAGGAGATCTCAGACGCCATTGTCACGCCTGTCCGCTCTGAGATGGAATCCTTCCTCTCCCAGAGGCCAGGTTGGCCAGCATTTCCTGGGGAGAGAAGGCTCTTGGAAAGTGGGCCTGACCAGCACTCACAAGGGGTAGACCTGTGGTGGAGAGGCACTTTAAAGACAGACAGCTCTTTCTGGCAGACACCATGATCCTGTGTCATGGGCTTTCATTCCCTTTGAAAAGTTCTCTCCCACTTGGAACATTGAAATTGATCCAAGATTAACGAGGTCCTTTAGAATAGTACCAGCGGATCCTAGGGACCCTATTAAACTCAACTGGCACTTCATTCTGCATTTCGATACACCTTCCTTTCAATAGCACAAGCGTGTGACATTGATAGGAAGCCCTGACAGATGAAGAAACTGTAATGCATGTGCCCAGGAGCACACAGCAAGTCCATGACAATGGAGCGTCCTGACTCCTGTTCCAGGCTTTTCCCAAAACTCCAGTCTCCTCTTCTGCCCTCCTTCTCTCCCTCCCTCCCCTCCTTCCTCTCTAGTGTAAATGCACACAAATCTTCCTCCAGGATTTTTTGCTTGATTTTCTTTTGTTTTTCATTTGCCCAGTGTTCTATAATTTTATGACACTCTTTGTGCCTGAACTCCTTGGGAAGGGTAAATGTACACATATGTCAAATAAATAAAGGTGACATGAAAACAATAGGGACCTAACAATGGGATCTGTCTACAAGCTGCACCTTGGCAGCTGGCTTCCTTGGCTACCCTGAAACTGTATCTCTCAGCTTTAAAGTCAGCAGAAGGTGGGAAAAGAAAGTACTAGGAACTATTGCCTATTGTCCATTGAACCGATTACAGCAGTGTTCAGCTCATTATTTTTTTTTTTTTTTTTGAGAGAGAGAGAGAGAGAGAGAGAGAGAGGCAGAGACAGAGAGAGAGTGTGCAAGCAGGGTAGGGGCAGAGAGAGGGAGATACAGAATTCGAAGCAGGCTCCAGGCTCTGAGCTATCAGCACAGAGCCCGATGTGGGGCTTGAACCCACTAACTGCAAGATCATGACCTGAGCTGAAGTCGGACACTTAACTGACTGCAGTTAAGCAGGTGCCCCTCAACTTATTTTGTTTTTAATTTAAAAAGCTCTTAATCATGGGCTATAAACCAAGCAACAACAAAACTCTCAGTAAGGTTCTTGAGATTAACCATAAAATGCCTGAAAGAGCCCATCTGTTTAGACCATTCTGGGATTTTTTATAAGAAGAGGTTACCACTTGTGGGAATGCAAGCTGGTGCAGCCACTCTGGAAAACAGTATGGAGGTTCCTCAAAAAAATTAAAAATAGAACTAACCTACGACCCAGCAATTCCACTAGTAGGCACTTATCCACGAGATACAGGTGTGCTGTTTTGAAGGGACGCCTGCACCCCCATGTTTATAGCAGTGCTATTGACAATAGCCAAAGTATGGAAAGAGCCCAAATGTCCATCGACGGACGAATGGATAAAGAAGATGTGGTGTGGGGCGCCTGGGTGGCTCAGTCGGTTAAGCGTCCGACTTCAGCTCGGGTCACGATCTCGCGGTCCGTGAGTTCGAGCCCCGCGTCGGGCTCTGGGCTGATGGCTCAGAGCCTGGAGCCTGTTTCCGATTCTGTGTCTCCCTCTCTCTCTGTCCTTCCCCCATTCATGCTCTGTCTCTCTCTGTCTCAAAAATAAATAAACGTTAAAAAAAATTAAAAAAAAAAAGATGTGGTATATATATATATATATATATATATATATATATATATATATATACACACACACAATGGAGAATTATTTGGCAATCAAAAAGAATTAAATCTTGCCATTTGCAACTACATGGATGGAACTGAAGGGTATTATGATAAGTGAAATTAATCAGTCAGAGAAAGACAAATGTCAATGTGACTTCACTCCTATGAGGGCTCTAAGAGACAAAAGAGATGAACATAAGGGAAGGGAAACAAAAATAATATAAAAACAGGGAGGGGGACAAAACAGAAGAGACTCATAAATATGGAGAACAAACTGGAAGGGTTGTGGGAGGGGGGATGGCTAAATGGGGAAGGGGCACTAAGGAATCTACTCTTGAAATCATTGTTGCACTATATACTAATTTGGATGTAAATTAAAAAAAAAAAAAAAACAAGAGGTCACCACTTGGAAGTCCCTCATCTCATTCACAGCCACCAACTGCTGTGACTCGGGCAGCAGTTTCCTCAATACTCTGTAACATGAGGACTGTAAGCATGTAGTCTAGCAGCAAACAAAAGGGAACAAAACAGAAGGAGACAAGCGGGGCTATCAAGACCCTGTTAATCAATCCGGCCATTAGTGGCCTTCCCTGTAATTCCTGAGGGACCTCTGTGCAGAGCAGAGCTCCTGTCTATCAAATTATCACAATCAGTAGATGTGGGCTTGATTTTTCTGCATTTTATTTCTTTACAAATTTGCATTTCAGTGTGGGCCATAGACCTCCAAAAGACATTGTGTTCTTCTTTAGGCAAAAAAAAAAAAAAAAAAAAAAAAAGGTTACCTATCAAGGTGTGCATTCGGTTGCCAGGGCTGCAACTGGCTTAAACAACAGACATTTATTGTCTCACAGTCTTGGAGGCAGGAAGACCAAGATCAAGGTGCTGGCAAGGTTGATTTCTTCTGAGGCCTCTCTCCTTGGCTTGTAAATGGCCGCCATCTTCCTGTATCTTCACATGGCCTTTCCCCTGTGTGTGTCTGTGTCCTAATCTCCATTTCTTTTAAGGATACCAGTCATATTGGATTAGGGCCACCAGATGACCTATTTTATCTTAGTTACCTCTTTAGAGGTTAGTCATTACAAGCCACTAAGGGGTTAGGACTTCAACACATGAATTTTAGGGGGACCCAAGTCATCCCATAAGAGGGTGGAAAAACTTGTAAATTGTTGCTCATGCAGAAAGGCTATGAAGCTGAGTTCTGCAATCCTGCTGGGCCTGAAGTACTAGGACTCCGCTACGCTTGTTCGCTATGCATTTCTGAGAAAGGAATCTCAGTACAGTCACCAGGGAAAATAGCAGGTTTACACATTGTATGCTGAGCATTTACCTAAACAGATGCTGCATCCCACTAGGTCACTCTGAGAGCCGACCTCTTTTGGTATCCCAGTTCATAGAAAGATTGCAAAGGAAATGCGTACCAGCTGGCACGGGCAAATATTGAGAGCTTGAAACAGCATCTGGAGGTGCGTCATTGCAAAACAGACCTCTGTCATATTGAATTGCAAGTGTGATTCCCTGTGAGCAATTGAGAATAATTCTAACATCTCTCTGCATACACAGCTGTGCATGTGTACAAGGTATATATGGGCAATTAACTACAAAACGCCCAACCGTTCAGTAAATAAGGCAGAGATGGTTGTGAAAATGTTTAAAACAGAAGAGTGTGGGCCACCAAAAAAGACGCTGCAAACCCAGAAAAATCACATTCTAATTGCTGATAGACAAGGCTCCACCTACCTTTTCCCTCCTTGCAGTGAGCACCTGGTTCCCAAACCTCAACCTGATAAAGAAATCCTAAGACCTGTATTTTAATACCCAGCAGGTTCTTAAACAACCAAAAGAATCTCAAATTTATTAATCCCTTGGGAAGCCACCGAACTATTTACCATGAAGATATCAGAAAATAGAGCATTAGAAAATAGATACAAAGATTTCTTTTACAAATCATGGATACGATGGCAGGAGTCACCCAAACCAAAAGATGTTGCTTGGCTAATTTTAAGAATTGTATCTCAATCTTGATCTTAGCAGGAAGCCCAGTGGTTGAGTCCCTTTTGTCTGTGCTCAGTCAGGAAACAAACCTCCTTCAGAACTATTTTACCATAGGAATTTGAAGAAATTTTACTGAGAGGAAAAGATAATAGAATGCAAAGTTCTAGCCTGGTTTCTCAAAAGGCCATTAAGCAGAATGAAAAGCAGGAATCCAAGATACCTGTTAGAAGCTCTCCAAAAGATCTTCCTGAATTTCACACCGCCTTCTAATTTGCTTCAGAGGGGCGCCTGGGTGGCGCAGTCGGTTAAGCGTCCGACTTCAGCCAGGTCACGATCTCGCGGTCTGTGAGTTCGAGCCCCGCGTCAGGCTCTGGGCTGATGGCTCAGAGCCTGGAGCCTGTTTCCGATTCTGTGTCTCCCCCTCTCTCTGCCCCTCCCCCGTTCATGCTCTGTCTCTCTCTGTCCCAAAAATAAATAAACGTTAAAAAAAAAATTTAAAAAATAATGCGCAACACTGCACAGGAGTTGGTGTCGTGCATCATGTTAAATAAAAATAGACCCTATCTGGGGGCACCCAGGGGGCTCAGTTGGTTGAACATCCGATTCTTGATTTCGTCTCAAGTCATGATCCCAGGGTTGTGGGACTGAGCTGAGATCAGAGCCTGCTTGAGATTTTCTCTCTCTCCTTCTGCCCCTCCTCTGCTCATGTGCACTCTCTCTAAAATTTAAAATATATATAAATACACATATGAATTGGTTACCCTGTAACTGATTGACATGCACTTTTGAAAGCCATCCAAGCAAACCTCCTTTTGCCTTATCAAGAACCTGCTGGGTTTAGGGGCGCCTGGGTGGCGCAATCGGTTAAGCGTCCGACTTCAGCCAGGTCACGATCTCGCGGTCCGTGAGTTCGAGCCCCGCGTCGGGCTCTGGGCTGATGGCTCAGAGCCTGGAGCCTGTTTCCGTTTCTGTGTCTCCCTCTCTCTCTGCCCCTCCCCCGTTCATGCTCTGTCTCTGTCCCAGAAATAAATAAACGTTGAAAAAATAAAATAAAATAAAAAAAAATAAAACAATAGCCTGGGGGCGCCTGGGTGGCACAGTCGGTTAAGCGTCCGACTTCAGCTAGGTCACCATCTCGCGGTCCGTGAGTTCGAGCCCCGTGTCGGGCTCTGGGCTGATGGCTCAGAGCCTGGAGCCTGTTTCCGATTCTGTGTCTCCCTCTCTCTCTGCCCCTCCCCTGTTCATGCTCTGTCTCTCTCTGTCCCAAAAATAAATAAACGTTGAAAAAAATAAAAATAAAAAAAAGAATCTGCTGGGTTTGTTAGACCACGATGGGCCAGCACTCCAGAGAACTGCCAACTTGTCTCCTGTCTCCGGGAGCTTTAGGGCTCCACTCAATGTTACCTTCAGTTTGATTATTGCATTGTTTGCTCACAGACATCTTGCCGCCACCAAAATCCTACTTCTTGATTTCTGTCACAGCAAACAGTTCGGTGGTTGTCCAAAGGATTAACAAACATGAGATGCTTTTAATCATGCAGGGACCTGCTGGATATTAAGATGCAAGTCTCACTGCTTCTCATCAGCATCAGATGGGTGTAGGTGATGCTTAGGTCTCAGTTCCTGGTACCATTAGAAAAAAAAAGTTGGGGCGCCTGGGTGGCTCAGTCAGTTGAGCCTCCAACTTCAGCTCAGGTCACAATCTCACGGTTCATGAGTTCGAGCCCCGTGTTGGGCTCTGTGCTGACAGCTCAAAACCTGGAGCCTGATTTGGATTCTGGTTCTCCCTCTCTCTCTGCCCCTCCCCCACACTCTCTCTCTCTCTCTCTCTCTTTCTCCCTCAAAAATAAATAAACATTGGGGCGCCTGGGTGGCGCAGTCGGTTAAGCGCTCGACTTCAGCCAGGTCACGATCTCGCGGTCCGTGAGTTCGAGCCCCGCGTCAGGCTCTGGGCTGATGGCTCAGAGCCTGGAGCCTGTTTCCGATTCTGTGTCTCCCTCTCTCTCTGCCCCTCCCCCGTTCATGCTCTGTCTCTCTCTGTCCCCAAAAAAATAAACGTTGAAAAAAAAATTTAAAAAAAATAAATAAATAAATAAATAAATAAAATAAATAAATAAACATTAGAAAAAAGAAAAAAAAAGTCTAAAAATTCAGTGGGAATAAAGACATCAGCCCAAAAAACACCTGCTTCTGAGCTCATTGTCAGTAACACATCCTATTACACACCAGCTTAAAATGACATTGTATAGCACTAAGTTCATTAGATTCAATGTAGTTTTGTGATCATCTCAGTAAGAAACGGAAATGTAAGTTTTGTAATCATTTGAAATCATTTCTAGAAGAAATTGAAAGTCAGAAACAAGACAATGCCTTTACAAACTTTATTTCCATAAGAAACAAAGATGTGACTTAAGTCATTTCTAGTTATGTGTCTTTCCCAGGAATATCATCCACCAAAACCATAACAACCACCTGAAGCTGCATTCTCAAATTACATTAAATGAATCCTTACTATACAGAGAGAAGCAATGAGACCAGGACTTTTGGGTGTGCAGAGGTCAGAACCAAATGATTCTGGAAGTACATGCCCCACAGGGTGGTACAATGAGGTCAATACAGCTGGTCCAAGCTTCAGGTTCTGAAAAGGTTCATTTCTTGTCTTTACTAGCCATGAGGAATGATTTGGACCCAGGGCCATTAGACAAGTCAAGTCTTACTGGATTTAGTTCTTGCCCCACAAATCCCAACTGTCCCTGATTCCTCAGGAAATTTGAGGCCTGGTAAATTGCTCCCACCCTCCCCCACAGCAGGATTAGTAAACTTGTCTGTGGAAATTTTGGGGCAATTAACAGAAAGGAGAAACACAGCATGTGTTCACCACAGAGTCTGCTGGCCTTTGCTCCAGCTCTGGGACAACAGCGACCCAGAAGGTAAGCCGAAAAGGACAGGGAAACTCCTCTTTGGGGCCAAGCCCATGGCAGCAGTCAAGCAACCGAGTAACAGCCATGGCTTTGACTTATAACCCCACCCAGAAGCCCCAACAGTAAGCTGACAGAATGACTATATGTCCAAGCCTTCCAGCCTGATAAAAGGCATCAGCACAGAAATGCCCAGACTTGAGAGGCAGCTACCACTGAAGCTAATTCAGGCATGCTGTCCTGATAGGAGTCTACACTGTCCAACTGCATAGCAAAGCATCCCAAGAAGGTTGAACCAAAATATGACAAGATACAGATAAGAGGAGAGATGAGAAATTGCTCTGGCTGGAGACAACCCAACACCAAGCGAATAAAAGCCACCTAAGTCAGAGACAGGCAGACAAAAATTAAAACTCCACTTTGCCCAAAGCAAGCTGGGTGGGGACAGAATCTCATCTCCACAGCTGGTATATAGAAGTTCACTGCCAAAAAGGTTAACTACCATTCAGGACGCTCTAAGAGCTCAACTGTGGCAAATTAAATCCAGTAGAGACTCAGTCAAAACATCCCCTTGGTAAAGCCGGAACTAAGAAAGTTAAAGTGCTTCTTGGACAACCACTAGATGGTATGTCTATAGGTCAAGAGACTTAAGGATTTTGTATGTGCCATGGAGAATGTGAATTTCCACAGGACGAAACAGCAAAGGCAAACTAGAGTAAGAGGAGGCAGGGAAGAGTCTGGTGAGCGCAAGGAGTCATATCTTATTCATGAGGCTATCACTTGTAGAGGAGAAACTTAAAACCAAATAACCACACCTTGTCAAAGACATTGATAAAAATAAAAGTGCATAAACCACCTCACTGAAAGCATGGAATCAAATAACAGCAAGAGCATCTTTTTTACAAAAAAAAAAAAAAGACTAAACAAAACAAAACAAAAAAACCACTTTAAATTGAGGAAGAGAGAGATGAGTGAATTCAAAGTCAAGATGGAAATTAGAAACCAACGGCGGTCAGGTAAAGGCTCCATGGTCATACATAATTAAAACTCATACGGCCAGCAGCTCCTCACGGGATATTTCCAAAAACTAAGACCGGACCTGGACAAGCAGTAATGAGTTACAAAGGCCAGAATGAGTCACTGCAGGTCTGACGGTGCTCAAACTCTGATGCATGCTGGAATCCCCAAGAGCTTTGTAAAAGCACAGCCTCCTAGGATAGAGGCCTCTGGGGACAGGACTGGGCAGCTGTACTTTTTAAAGTGCAACTGGTCCAGGGTGTTGAAACCATTAAGTCTGGCTGAGAGGAGCTATGAGCTCATAACCACTTCCAGTTTTCCTGGAAAAATTGATGAGGCAAGTTTAAAAGTTGTTTTTTTTTTTTTTTTTTTTTTTTTAATTAAGGAGAGGTTCTACTACCCACAGCCCCCAGTTCCTGCTGCCTCAAAGCTCCATTTGCCATTCACCCTCCACTAGAGCACATCTAGAAAAGCCCAGAGAAGGCTCTGGAACCTGCCCTACTGCACTTCACATCAGACAGGGAGTGATGGGTTCCCCACTGGATTTAAAGTTGATCTGAGCCCACATTCTGGGCAAGTTCCCTAATTCTTCTGAGTCTGTCTCCTCAATCCTCTGCAAAAGGTTGTTTTCAGATGTAAGGGAGAGAATATATGTAAATCACCTTGCATAATGACTGCACAGGGCAGGGACCCAATAAATGTTCATGTGTTCATTCATTCAAGGGACTGTGCTGCTAACAGCAGATTTTCAGCCTCAAAAATCTCTTTGGCAGTGACAACCCAGCTCTCTAAGTCTGCAGGACACCAACATATGCCTCATCCAGAGGAAGGTGCTACATTTTGACATTCCAGGAGGGTCTGGATTCCTGAACAACACACAGACTAATCTGGTAGGATCTGATTTGATGGTTCTTGGTGCTCAAGATCATGCATGGCACCTTGAACGTTGCAGGTGAGTAAAGAATGAATACTTGAGGGCTGGGTGACTCCAAGATGACTTGAAGATAACCTGTGAATTGAATTTTAGGGCCAGTCTCTTTTTCCCTCACTTCTAATAAAAGCCACTGAAAGATAGAGTCTTAAACAAGCTGCAACATTTTCCTCCATCTGGTTAGTTTCTAAGTCTTTAAAACTAATTAATTGTTACTAACAGAACATTGAAGCAAACAGTAGTGAGAGCAATTTAATGGTGTCGCCTAAATGCTGGAGGCAAGCAGCTCACATCTGACTTTATCCTATAAAGTTTCAAATTTAGGGACAAAGGTACCATCCATCTGCCCCTTTGACGGGTAAAGGGAAATGGAGAAAAGATGAACAAACACACCCTCGATAAGGTACATTCAGAACTGATCCAACAGTATATGGAGATGCTCTGGTCTTTCTGCTCTCCTAGCCAAATGGGGGCACATCCTGAAAAGAAGCAAGAAAAGGAAACAAACATTCTGAGCCACTCGGAAATTCCTAGGCCCATCAGAGAATCCTGCAACCCACCAAGCAACTGGAAAAACAGGTCATCATCTACACATCCCTGTGCTATTTCCACATGTCAATGTTCAGCCTTAGGCTGTGATGCTCGGGAGGTGACTGCATTTCTCTGTGGCCATTGTGAACTAGCATTCACAAGGGAAGGGCAGGAAAACATGGTCATGGATCATTGAGGATGGGCGGGGCACCAGCTCCGAGAAATTGAAAGAGAGAAGGTAAGGGCTGAAGGAGCAGGTCCACAAGGGTCCACATTGCTTAGTGCAAAAGAAGAGAGGTGTCAGTGGGCACTTGTACCTGGGGTCCTCTCCCATGGTTAAGGGCTGAAAAGAACTATTACAGACTTGCCTGGCTCCAAGCTTCTTTTCTGAACACAGAAAATGAAATAGATCACTTCTGAAAACACCTGGGATGTGTATTTTACCAACAGAGATATTAGTATTGTTTAAGTGGCAAAGCATGGAAACTTTGGGATGGAACCGCTGCTGTTTTATTGATAGACCCTAAAACATGGATTCCAACACCCAGCTGTTAGTGTAATGCAAAACTAGTGTTCCACGGTCAAATAAGTGTAGGAGACCAGGAGTTCAACGTTGTTAAATCATTTTCATCACCTGCCTGACTTCTCAGAGCCATTAAATATGCTTATGTGCACCGTGAACCCCAAAGAAAACTGAGAGCAGTGACTAAAATATGCAGCATTTCTCAACCCTAGTTCTGTAAGGAACTCCTTCTCTGACAGACATGCTAACCTGGGAGAGGGTTCCACAGCCCACGGTTCAGGAAATGTTCATCCAGAGCAAAGATCAGTAATGCATATGAGAGAGCGACTGGCCCAGCCATCCTGTGGGGTATGATACTTCCTGACTGGTATTTAGCCAGCCAGTATTCATGACAGAAGAGACATTCTGGAGTCACGAATGATTGGTATTGCTACTAAAAAAGAAGAGTGCCACACCAGCCAACATGGGGCCATTAATATCAATCCACTAGAGGCCAGGCCCTTCCCAGTCCCTCCTCAGGAGGAGGGCGCCTGAGTGGCTCAGTAGGTTAAGCATCCGACTCTTGGTTTTGGCTCAGGTTCATGGGATCAAGCCCTGCATTGGGCTCTGCACTGACAGCACAGAGCCTGCTTGGGATTCTCTCTCTCCCTCTCTCTGCCCCTCCCCCACCCCCACTTGTCTTCTCTCTCTCTCTCTCTCTCTTTCTCTCTCAAAATAAATAAACTTTAAAAAAAACACCCATTAGTGGCCTTTTTTTTCATTAGAACATATCACTAAATGTATACAGCATAGCAACAGAAAAATCAGACTCTCTCTACTGAAAAAAAAAATCACTTTTGAGCACCTGGGTGGCTTATTGGGTTAAATGTCTGGCTTCAACTCAGGTCATGAGCTCAGTCTGTGGGTTCGAGCCCTGCTCGTTGGGCTCTGTGCTGACAGCTCAGAGCCTGGAGCCTGCTTCGGATTCTGTGTCTCCCTCTCTCTCTGCCCCTCCCCTGCTCATGCTCTGTCTCTCTCTTTCTCTCAAAAAAATAAACATTAAAAAACATTTTTTTAATCCTTTTTTGTGTGACTGGATCCATTCTGTAAAGTGTAGAAACCTATATCATTGGAGTTGACTATTTGTCACAGGTGAGAAGGAAGGGTTATTTGAAAATTTTTCCCAGAAGATAAACTTGGCTAATATTTTTAGGTTGCACTACTTCAAATGCACATAACTTACATTTGCATAAAGGTCAACAGTCTCCACTCCTAGCCGGTTAGTCACCAGTGTTCTTTCAAAAGCATTCTCCAATCTGCCATTTCATTTTCCTTTTCATATCACCAACTCTCACCACACTCACTGGGGTCACAGAGAAACTCCTACCCTCCGTGCCTACAGTATTTCCCCTCCCAACTCATTCTGCATGCTGCTGGCTCAACCTCCCTAAAACAATCACCACTGCACACCCTCATTCAGAGACCTCTGATGCCCCCCTTCTTGGCTTATGGGATGAGCAAACCCAACCCAGCAACTCGCATCTGAGGCTCTCCACAAAGGGACTCCAGGGTCTCTGCCCAGGTCTTCCCAGTAATCTTACAGGACACTTTCTGAGACCTTAAGGCTGCCTTGCTGCTCATAATTCCAAGGCTTTGTACCTCCAGTCACCCGGCAAACATGTCCAGCCTGAGCATTGCCAACTCTAAATCCACAAGAACCCCCAGTCCTCGGGTCCGGGGATCTTTCCATGTGACTCCAGTCCAGCCCTCCCGCTAATCAAATTTCTGTAGCAGGGTCTGTACTCTCCATTAAGTACTCTGTCTTTTATTACCTTCCGTTGCTATTTAACTTTTTCTGTTGATATTTAATTTTTCATGTATCCTTGACTTGGTTCCGCACAACTAAATTCCAAGTTTCTTAGGGACAGAAAGCCTATCACCTGCTTTTTCTATAATCCCACCAACAATAACAATAGTGGGAATAATGGGAGGAGGGGGAGAGGGAAGGAACAGTTTAGTCAGCTTGAATGGGAAAATTCACCCCTCTGAAGGAAAGCATTCGTGCCAACCTCCAATCTCCAAAGAACTGCCCACCCTCAAAACTATCACAAGAGACTGCAGCTTGGCCTCCTTCAGGTTCCAGGTTCACCGCTGGCAGAGAAGGAGACAGGAAAATGAATAAACACAGGCAGGTGCAGCTGTACCTAATAAGACAGCAAGGTGACGAAATCTTACAGCCATAAACTCCTGTCAAGGTTAACCTCTTGGTTTAAATTTTCTTGCTTTTCCTAAAGGTTGAGATTGGGAAGAACTTGTCTTTTTGCATTCAATGACTTTTTGAGAACAAGGGATACAAAAAAGGGCCTGTGGTACACTGTATGTGTTTATATGCACACGTGTTACAAACACACCAACACAAATAGAGAGAAATAGCATTGAAAACACTTCAAACTTATCGTACCCTTCAAAACTGCAAACCTTCAAAGGTAAGAAGTACAGTGAAAATATCAGCATGGTGAGGCAACTAGAAGTCACCATGGTCTTCCCTTCCCTTATAGAAAAACGATTGCTCTTTGTGACCACCTGGGACACCAAAATAGGGACCTGAATCTCCTGAGTTACCTTTGTCTTCATCATTTATTTAAACCTGTTACCTGCCAAATAAACCCCCAGGCCTCAGGTCCGGGGATCTTTCCACGTGACTCCAGTCCAGCCCTCCCCCTAATCAAATCAGATTCTACATTTGATAAAGCACATAATATTCAATTCCTCATCTTTGGGTTACCTCCTCAAAATACAAAACAAAAGTTACAACAAGGGAAAAAGCCAAAGGTTCTGATGGGACCAGCAGGTGGCTGACTTGCCTTCAGCTGATGGGCAGAGATCTCTCACCTGCATATCTGAATGGCACTCAATTTGGGGGCAATCTAATGAGTCAAAAACCAGCCCAATTTACTTAAGTTCCAAAGCTTTAAAATTTAAAAAAAATAATAGATGTCACCTTCCAGCAATGATAGACACGCATATAGAAAGACTGGATATTTAAAAACAAAAATCTCTTTGAAGGCATCTGAAAGTGACCAACACATCCAAAGCCTGAAAGGCTAGTTCCCAGAGTAAGGAAGCATAGAAGTTGCCCAAAACTCTCTCCCCACCACCACTACTTAGGCATTTGCTGATTTGTAAGTTTTCCAGGAAGAGAGGAGAGAAGCAGAGCAGAAAAGAGCTGATAAACTAAGCGGAGCCATCACCCCTAATAAGGAGATATAATTGGAGGTCAGGGCCTAGCAAAGTGGAGGAGCCCGGGTATACATTCCAGGCTTTCAGTTGGGACCCCTGAAGGGTTACATCTTCTGGATAAGGGAGACTGAATTAAGATGATCTATTCGTACTATAAAACTTTGCCTGCCTGTCAGAAACTAAAGAAAAAAAAAATCCTCTGTGGGAGAACATCTCATCAAGAGTCACCATAGTTTTTCATTTATAATGCCCAAGATTCAGTTAAAAGTTACCAGGCATAACAAGAGACAGGATCAAGAGGAAAAGAAAAACAGACAATTGAAATAATCTCATGGGTGGTACAGGTATTGGGGTTATTAGAATGAACTTTAAAATGCTGATTAACATATTTAAGAACATAGATGACAAGATGAGAATCGCACCAAAGACCTGGAATATATATACATTGAAAGAGAGATAGAGACAGAGACAGAGAATCAAATGGAAATTCTAGAACTGAAAAAAATACATTGTAACAGAAGAAACTGAGAATGCTATAGATGAATTTATAGCAGAACAGACCCAGCTGAAGAGAGAATTAGTGATCTGGAAGATGACAGTTCAGTAGAAAATGTCCAGAGTGAGACATGGAAAGGAAAAAGAAAAATCCAAATAAATCCAAAATGGAGAGTATTTGAATCTGTTAAAAAGGGCAAATACTTATTGATTACATGCCATAGGCTAGACACAGTTGTTTTCCAGTAACTAAGTCTGATTTCATAAGACATACTGATTTGTATGTTACACATTTGAGGAAAAGCATTCAGAATTGGTATTTAAAAGAGACTTTATTTTTAAAATATATTCACAATAATAGCACTGTAGAGAACACTTTACCATGAACAAAGTGTGAAGTCTAGTAAAAGAACACAATGGTCTTTGAAGTTGGAAAAAACAATGTTCGCACGCTGCTGTCATCTGTTACCTGGACATACTGTGAGTCTCAGTTTCTTTATCTATGAAAGGCAACAATACCTTCCTAAAAGGCTACTAGGATAATTAAATTAAAGTACATAAATACATAGCAAAAACCCATAGACTAAATAAATGTTAGTTCTCTTCCGTCTTTCACCAAGTCTCATTTATTTAAAAAGCATTGAGTATGTTATTTATTCCTTGAAACAAACACATGTAATATACACCCTTTACAGATTCTATGGCAAAAATATATGCTACATCCTTGGGCCAACAACAGTCAAGTCCATATCAGTTCAAAGAAAATGCTGGGTTTTGCCTTAAAAAATGGTGATGGTGCTGTCAGAAATGCTGAAAAAGCTGGTTTGGTGAAGAAAGTGAGGAGTTTGTCCCAGAATATGTTGAATTTTTAGGGGCTAACCTGTCTCCTAACTGGAGATGTTCATCAATAGTTAGAAATCTGTGCCTGGAGCTTCAGAGAGAGGCAGAAGTGGAGATTGGGTGGATAAGGAAAGTCAAGGGATTGGCTGAAACCACCATGGGAAAAATGTACAGCAGGAAAAAAGGGTAACTCTACTAAATATAGCCAGTGCTTTGGGAAGCTTCAGGAAGAAGTCAAGGAGTTCCCACAGCCAGAATGAGCATCAGAACACAACATGGGTCTCTTGGGGCTTACTTTACCTCATGAGTCACAATCATGTTCCACTAACTAGATCTAGGCTCCCTACCGCATGGTTTCATAGCAGCCTGTACTTTTCCTTTGTGGTCCTAATCATAATTGTATTTAAGTAATTTTTGTGAAATGGATGGTATATTGCCTTTCCTCCTAGATTTTATGATCCTTGAGGGCAGGGGTTGTCTCTTGTTCACCACCATATCCCCAGTACCTAACTAGCAAAGCACCTTGCAGATAGTTAGCACCTTTCAATAAATGTGATAAATAAAAGAGTGAGTAAAATCAGTTCAATGGTCAGAAGCCTAGAATCCTGCTTCTCAAAGTGTGGTCCAGCAGCATCACCATCACCTGAGTGCTTATTAGAAATGCAAATTCTCAGGCTCGCCCCAGACCTACAACCCCCTGGTGACTTGTATGCACATAAAAGTTTGAAAAGCACTGTCTCAGTATAGGCACTTTTGATAACGAGGCCAAGAAAACCTCCCCTTGAATGAGTGGAGGAAGATGAGGGGAATGATTTTGACTCAGTAGCCTGTTTTCAAACAAAATTCTTAGGGAACTTGTATTTTTCAAAGACAACTATGGTGTACAATGACTATCTGACTGCCTGCTCTCAAATCAGATGTTCTCACTTTGGCTGCACATTAGCACCCATTGGAAGTTTAAAAAAATACTGACTCCCACCTCCCTTTCCCAGAGATTCTGATTAAATGAGTCTGGAGGGTGGCTGGGCCACAAGGATTTAATAAAGTCCCAGGTGACTCTGAAGTGCAGCGAAGGTTGAGAACCACTGTCCTAGGTAAGTCCAACTCCTACAACTGGAGCCTCTGAGCCAGGTGTGCCCCAGACTATACCAAGCCTCTCTCTAGCTATGGGTTATGCTAAGGCCCAAGGAAGTGGATGACCAGCTTAACCTTGAGCCACCTGGCTGCTGGTCTCAGAACCTGACTGTATTTTGATCGTATTCTAAGGCACATGAAGGCTTTGTTGCCAAGCTCTTTGATGACTGCCCTTCTCCCAGTCAAATTACCAAGACCTTCCCATGTCAAGATTCTATTACCAATGAAGAAGAGTTTTGTCTCAAACACCAGCACCATTTGATTGAGCCTGTAGAGTAAAAAGTATCTTGCTATGCCCTAGTATTTCCAGATACCATCTATGACTCAGTTATCAGCTTCTTGGCCTATATCTTCAGTCCCCTTACCATTCCCATCTCTACTTTCAGGTTTCTTTGATGCCACCCATCTGACTTCCAGTTTTCCACTCTACCCTCACTCAGTTTAGACATTCCAAGCCTTGGACTATGCTTGGATCTTCCCTTAAAAGAATTCACATATTGCTTGTCCTTCCCCACTGTGACTTAAGCTCCCAGTGTGAGAAAAGCCACCAGACTTCACCCAAATGCACTCATGTTTGCCCTGTTCCAATGTCTGGAGTACAGCCTTATTCATTTTCTCAGAACTGGCTTTCCTTCTTTATCCTCTCTCACACACCAAAAACTACATCCTGAAGAATGATAGCTCCTGTTTCCAGAGATTTATATTTCACTTTAGAATTGTCAGTTTGTCACCCTTCTTAACAAAAGTTAAAACCAGGCAGTCATTCTAAGCAATGGCTTGGAGAGAGATACTAACCATAATATTAATCCTCTAATAAGGATTCTAAACCTGGGTCTGAAGCTCCCCATATGGGCATCAGGGGGTTTGTGATGTCTTCTCCTTTGTTGTCAGGCAAAGTGTGTATGGTGAACATACTTACATTTTTCTATGCAGAAAGTCCACAATTTTAATAAGATCTTCAAAAGAGTTCTGAAGCACATGAATTTAATCATTTGGAAAATGCCAATCAAAACCACAATGAAATACCACTTTACACCCATTTGGATGGCTATTAATGGGGGGGGGAGGAAGAAAAGAAAACAAGTGTTGGTGAGGATGTGGAGAGATTCGAATCCTTGTGCATTTTTGGTGGGAATGTGAAATGGTTCAGCTGTTGTGGGAAACAGTATGGTGGTTCCATAAAGATTAAATGTAGACTTATCATATGACCCAGCAATTCCACTTCCAGGTATATACCCCAAAAAATTGAAAGCAGAGACTCAAACAGATATTTGTATGCCCGTGTTTTCTAGCAGCATTCACAATAACCAAAAAGCAGAAATAACCCAAATGTCCATTGATGATTGAATGAATAAACAAAAGGTGATATATTTAAAATGGAAGGAAATTCTGATACATGCTACACCATGAATGAACCTTGAAGTCATTATGCTACATTAAATAAGCCAGACACAAAAGGAAAAATATTGTATGATTCCACTTATACAAGGTACCTAGAGTAGGCAAATCCATGGAGACAAAAAGTAAAATGCAGATTAGTAGGGGCTAGGAAGAGGGGTATATTGGGATTTATTATTTAATAGGTATGGAGTTTCAGTTTGGGATGATGAAAAAGTTCTGGAGATAGACAGCAGTGATGGTTTTGCAACATTATGAATGCGCTTAATGCCATGAATTGTACACTTAAAAAGAGTTAAAATGGTAAGTTTTATGTTATGTATATTTTACCATAATAAAAACTGGTTTAAATATAGATTTTATGGTAGGTATATGTTACCACAATAAAAAAAAAGAGTCATAAACCCAAAAATATATAAGCCTCCACCTAATGGAAGGAGAAGCTGAGCCTCAGACCCATTCACCTGTCACATATATTTGAAAGGCTTGAAAAATTCCCTCACTACCACCCTGCCTCATCTGTTTGGTAAATTATCCTTCAAAACTTGGATTAAACATCACAGCCTTCATGAAGCATCCCCAGTTGCCTTCAAGCAGAGTAAGGTAACTCCTCTTCTGAACTCTCCAAGGTCCCTTGGACGAAACTCCTACACATTATATTGTATAACATGGCCTAATCAGTAAATGATAATTGAATGAATTTTGAATAAAAGAATGAACAAATTTATATATTCACGTGCTTCTCTAGTTCTCCTTGATAGGGAAAAAGAATAACAAAATTTCCAAGATGGAAGAGCTCTTAGCAGTCATTCCCCTAGGGGCACCGGGATGGCTCAGTTAAGAGTCTGACTTTGGCTCAGGTCATGATCTTGTGGTTTGCAAGTTTGAGCCCACATCAGACTCTCTGCTGTCAGCACATGGAGACTGCTTTGGATCCTCTGCCCCCTCTTTCTCTTTGCCCCACCCCACTCATTCTCTCTCTCTCTCCAAATAAATAAACTTTTTTTTAAAAAGTAAAAAAAAAAAAAAGAAGTCATTCCCGTAACATATCAAGTGATTTCAAAGAAAAAAAGCATATAATTCTTAGCAAACATTTGTTTTCTGTTTCCTGTCCTCTCTTCCCTCAAATTTTATTTCTCTCACCATAATCACTCCTAGTCAACAATGTCTTGAAATTGCAACTGAAATTACCCAACCACAATGGCTAAAGGAATTGGGAACAAGGAAATAAACTTGCCATTATTTGCAAATGATATTATTGTCTGCCCAGAACACTGAGAAGGATCTGCTGACAATACATTAAAAATAACAGAAAAGTTTATGGGATGCCTGGGCGGCTCAGTCATTAAGCATCTGACTTCAGCTCAGGTCATGATCTCACAATTGGTGAGTTCAAGTGCCACTTCAGGTGAGCTCATGCCCCACTTTTGGTGAGCTCCAGCCCTGCTTTGGGTGAGCATGAGCCCCATTTTGAGTAAAAACATGAGCTCTAGGTGAGCCTCGCTTCTCTGTTTCTCTCTCTCTCTCTCTCTCTCTCTCTCTCTCTCCCTCTGCCCTTGCTCACTTGCACCCTTTCCCTCTCTCTCTGGGGAAAAAAAAAAAGAAAAGTTTAGCGAAGTTGCTGGATATAAAAATAATATACAAATATCAGCTGCATTTCTATTCAACAGAAACAACCAGAAAAAGTAACTAAAAAGAAAACATTACTTACAGTAGCACAAGAGAATATCAAATTCCTAGGAATAAACCTAATGAAAGATGGTAGGATCTCTTTAGGGAAATTCATAAAGCTTTATTAGGAGACATTAACTTACTGTTATAAATAGCCAATCTTCTTCCAAAATGATTTAACAATTCAGTGCAATTCTACTCAAAATTCCAATAGGGTTTGGGCTGCCCGGCTGGCTCAGTCAGAAGAGCATGTGACTATTGATCTTGGGTTTATGAGTTTGAGCCCCATACTGGTGTAGTGATAGATAGATAGATAGATAGATAGATAGATAGATAGATAGAGTTTTTTTTATAAAAGTCCTAACAGGGCTTTTCATAAAACTTAGTAAGATGATTCCAAAATTTATATGGAAGAATAAAAGGCTAAGAATAGGCAGAACACATATGATAAAGAAAAATAGAGAAGCACCTGGGTGGCTTAGTCAGTTAAGCATCCAACTCCGGCTCAGATCATGATCTCATGGTTCATGGGTTTGAGCCCTGCATCAGGCTCAGTGCTGACAGCTCAGAGCCTGGAGCCTGCTTTGCATTCTGTGTCTCCCTCTCTCTTTGCCCCTCCCTGGCTCACACACACACTCTGTCTCTCTCTCTCTCTCTCAAAAATGAACAAATGTTTAAAAATTTTTAATAAAAATAATAAAAAATAATAAAATTTTTAAAAAGAAAATTAGAAAAGACTTGCCCTATGGGTATCAAAACTATGAACTACAGTAATGAAAATCATGGGTATTAGCACAGAAATGAACAAAGTGAGCCATGAAATAGAATAAAGAACATAGAAAGAGACATTTACACATATGGGATTTTAAAATCTGATAGAAGTGGCTTGTCATATCAGTAAAGAAAAGAGTGAGTTTTCACTATACAGAGTTAGAAAAACTAGTTTCCCATGAGAAAAAGTATGAAACTGGATCCTTACCACACACCATATAAAAAATTAACTCCAGGTAAGTCCAGGATTTAAATGTTGCTATAAACCGAGTGTTTATGAATGCAAGAAAGAAAGAAAGAAAGAAAGAAAGAAAGAAAGAAAGAAAGAAAGAAAAGAAGAAGAAGAAGAAGGAGGAGGAGGAGGAGGAGGAGGAGGAGGAAGGAAGGAAGGAAGGAAGGAAGGAAGGAAGGAAGGAAGGAAGGAAGGAAGGAAGGAAGGAAGAAAAGTTAATCAAAACCAGCAATGCTTAGGGAAATGCAAATCAAGACCACAATGAGATATCATTTTAAATGATTCCACTGACAAGAGTTTTAAAGCCTGATAATACTAAGTGTTGGAGAGATGTGGATCCACAAGATCTTTCACACTGCTAGCAAGCATAGAAATTAGTGCAACCTTTGGGGAAATTGTTAGGTATCATCTGCTAAAGTGGAACGTTTTCACCCCAACAATTCCACGCTTAGACACAGACTGCAAGAGATCATGGCTGACGTACAACAGAAGACATGTACGAAAGTGTGCACAGCACCTCTTTCATACAAGTAAAAACCTAGGCACAGTCACGATTTCTATTAACAGGACAGTGGATGAATAAATTGTGGTCTATTCATACAACATACTATTATTCAGCAGTCAAAATAAATAAATTCAAACAACATCAAACAATATGACTGAACCACAGCAACATAGTTTTGAGTGAAAAAAAAGTTACGTTCCAAAAGATCACACGGAGCAGAGTACAACCATTTTAAAAACTGAAAAATAACTAAAATCTTTTTAAATACTTTATAGGAAACCATATAGGAAGGAAAATTAAATTCAAGAAAACTAGATAAAAAGAAACACAAAAGAATGGACTCAGAATCCAGGATGGTGGTACCGTAGATAGAAGGAAGCAGGAAGCTGAAAGTGAGGAGGGCACATACCGTCAGACATCCCTTATTGTTAAGGTTCCCAGTTTATGGATGCTTATTACACTATTATAAACAAATTAACAAATAAAGAAGAGGGAGCCCTTCAAGTTCTAATGTTATGAGTGTGTTGTGAACTAGGGATTCTGATTAACCCAACTCTGTGCAGTAGAGCTAATTTAAGGAAAACAAAAACCAGACGAAAAATGGCTTTTCTAGAGGTATGATTAAAAAGGACAGTTCTATTCTTAAGAAAATTTCTGCTTCCAGCTTTTAAAAATGATCCTTGTTTAGAAGGCTATCCATACATAGACAAAGCAAATGCTGTAATAACAACATTAAGGAAAATTGATGTATGATATGAATTTACATTTAAAAAAAAAACATGGAAGGAGGAATGAATCACATTAAGTAGTCCAATACTAACTTTTTTACAAGTTAAGTGTCATCATTTATTTAAACCCAAATTCCATGTACAAAACTTTAGTTTTCCCAAACTCTCCAGAGTATTCAACTTAATAATTCTATGGAATGTTCAAAAGTAATCAGGAAAAGGGGGGGCCCAGTCTAATAAAGAAGGGAAACTCTGAAGGTTAAGTAAAATTAAACCTGGGTGGCACCTGGGTGGTTCAGTAGGTTAAGAATCTGACTCTTGATCTCACCTCAGGTCTTAATCTCAGGGTCATGAGTTCAAGCCCCACACTGGGCTCCACGCCAGACATGGAAACTTTAAAAAAAAAATTTAACGGGTTTCTTCTTCACACAGGGCTTCTCTGAGCGCTTTACATGCTAGCATGCAGTTTGATCACCAGGAGCAGCGACTGTAGGGTTCCCCAAGGATACTGACCACAGAACCCTTTTTACAGAGAGCCAATATCCTGCTATAGAATATAGTTGGGAAATGCTATTGTAGTTTTCTTTGTGCGGGAGGGGTTGGTTTTTATAAAGTAAACTCATGAAGACAATGAAGGAAGGAAACCTAACAAATCAGACATAAAGCAAAACTAACAAAACTGACAACAGCACATCACTCGCCTTTTGCCAGGACATTTTCTCTGTGGCTCTTTGCTGTCTCCAGGACAGCTGCTGGGCCTTGGCCATCCTGGACAAGGTTTGTGTGCATGAGGAAAGCATTCATTTACAGGGAGTTCCCCCGGGTACATTTTGGGAGGCAGCACTCCATCTGTTCGAAAACTTCAGACTGTGTATTTGCAAGATTCTCTATGATACAATTTCAACAAAAACCGTGAAGTTTTTACAACTGTGTGTAACTCACAAAATAGTAATGGACAAAGACTTCTCTTTTTTAAAGAAAACAAGAGGTACTATAATCTGTCTGTAAGGAGGTCAACATCATCCATTAAGCACTAGGGCTAGTGGGGTGTTCCAAGAAAAACCAGACCCCATGCTTTCAGTGACTGTGGTTCCTTATCACTGACAACAAATATCTAAGGTCATCTATAGTAGATTCTACTAGGCTTAGCAGATGAAAACAGGCATAAAATGTGGGGTTATAAGCTAAGTCAGAAAGACAGGACATGTAAACTTTTTTTTAGCTTTCTTTTTTCATTATTGTTTATTTATTTTTGAGAGAGAGAGAGAGCACAGAAGGGGCAGAGAGAAAGGGAGAGAGAATCCCACACAGGTTCCACACTGTCAGCACGAAGCCCGGTGTGGGGCTTGAACTCACGAATTGAGAGATCATGACCTGAGCCGAAGCTGGACGCTTAACTGACTGAGCCACCCAGGTGCCCTTGTAAACTATTTTAATATGGTATTAAAATAGTTATTAATGGTATATAAAAAATAGTTATTAATGGTGTATAAAATAAGTATCCTGTCGGGATGGCTATTATCAAAAAGATAAAAGATACCGATTGTTGGCAAGCTGTGGAGAAAAGGGAAGCCGGTGCACTGTCACTGGGAATGTAAATTAGTACAACAGTTATGGAAAACAATACGGAGGTGTCTCAAAAAATTACAAATAGAGCTACCATATGATCCAGAAGTCCCACTTCTGGGTATGTATCTGAAGAAAATGAAATCAGTATTTCAGATACATCTGCATTCCTATGTTCACTGCAGCATTATTCATAACAGCCAAGATATTGAAACAACCTAAGTGTCCATCAACTGATGAATGGATAAATTGTGGTACACACACACACACACACACAGAGTGAAATATTCAGTGTTAAAAAAGAAGGAAATCCTGTCATTTGCAATCACATGGATGATTCTGGAGGACGTGATGCTAAGTAAAATAAGCCAAACCCAGAAAAATACTATGTGATTTCACTTATGTATAAAATCCTAAAAGTCAAATTCATAGAAACAGAGGGCAGAATGGTGGTTAACTGGGGCAGAGGTGGGGTGGGGGAAATGTTGACCAATGGGTACAAAGTTTCAGTTATTCAGGAATAATAAGTTCTAGAGATCTAATGTACAATATGGTATCTATAGGGCATTGTACAATATTTGCTAAGAGAGTTAACTCTTCATGGTTCTTACCACAAGAAAATGGTAACTATGTGAGGTGATAGATATATTAATTAGCTTGACTACAGTAATCATTTCACAATGTATATGTATATCAAAGCATTATGTTGTACAACTTAAGCACAATACAATTTTTACTTTTAAAAGTAAAGTATTGTAGGACATTATGAAATAGGAAAGTACCACGGTGCGCCTAGGGGGCTCAGTCAGTTGAGCATCTGACTTTGGCTCAGGTCATGATCTCGCAGTTGGTGAGTTCCAGCCCCACATGGGGCTCGCTGCTGTCAGTGCAGAGCCCGCTTCAGATCCTCTGTCCCCGTCTCTCTCTCTCTCTGCCCCTCTCCCACTTGTGCTCTCTTTCTCTCTCTCTCTCAAACAGATATAAACATTTTTTTAAAAAAAAGAAAGAAAGAAATAGGAAAGTTGTTGAAGCCAGTAACTGTTGAAGGTGGACCCTGGAAAGAAGTAAGACATCTCAGGCTCTGTGCCAAATGAAGGATGATAGTGATCAATCAGAAGGGAAGGGACAGCGGTCCTGCAGTTAGCTGGAAGTGTGCATGCAAACACACAGGCAGGAAGGAGAGTAGAGGCCAGCAGCCGACCAATTTGAGTCAAAGAATCCAAGCATGAACACGGAGCCCACACCCTCCCCTGAGAGCCACAGGAGCTGCGTTTGTACAAGTTTACAAGGTGGCAGGGACAGGACAGTTCTGGCTCCAGGCGCTGTTGCAGGGGCATCCTAGTGTAAGCACAGCAGGAGAGTGACTCCTTTGGTGGTCTGGTTCCGCTGTGTGCTTTTGAACCATTCCAGGGAGCTTAGCCCGGAATTTGTTTCTGACCCTGCCAATGAGTCTGTGAGCTGTCTACACCACTTGATAAATCCTTGTGTGCTGAAATGAGCTATGGTGGTTTCTACATTTCAGAGTTTAAGAATAAGCACCTATTCCTTAAGAGAGTGTGTTTTAAAGGCCTTCGTAGTAATCAGTATAAAACTTTCCTCCACAATCCCTATCAACTTTTTAAAAGATCTTATTTAGATCAAGTGTTCCTTATCTGTTTCCACACTAGCTGTGGGAAAAAATGTTATGGAAGTCTGCGGCACACATGTGAGCATGTTTCTAAATAATATTCCTCACCAATATAGAATACACATAATACTGAAATTTCTATAAGTCATAAATTCCCCCAGTCATGGGGAAATGTGGCAAAGGACAAGGTGGTCACATGTGTGGGTAGACATGGCTATGATATGTTGCCAATTTTCAAAGGGGTATGAAATATCAATTCTTAGACAAGCAAACATCTCAAATCTACTGAAAGGGAAATAATTTAGGTTTGGGAAGTATCATTTGCACCCTAGTAAAATCAAAGCAGTTGAAAAAAGAAACCATATAGAGAAATGCTGTATCTTGTAGACATAGAAGTCTAGAGACACAGTCTAGTAATTTTTTAAGTAAAATAAAGTCCACTGCTGTGGATACCAAATAAATATATGTCGATGACTTAGCTTCCGTGTACACTGAAGGATTGTTGTAACTCTGTCCCTAGGGCCTCAGCCAGAGAAACAAATTATCAGTGACCAGCTCACTAATAAATCCTCATTGAGATACCAGACAGAGGAGCTTAAATCAGAATACTACACCAAGGGGCTGGGGAAGATTGTACATAGACAACAAACCTGAGTTATGCTATTTGTTCCCTGGTATGTAGAATTACATGTATTTACTGTGTATATTCCTCATGTTAAAATGCCCTTCAATAATCTGATATGGAAAATCAGCTGGTTTGCCTTCAACACTAGCATCATCTCATTAGACCGCAAGGTAATTCATAAAGAATTTAACAAGCATATGACGAATTTTCCCCTTCCTTTTTGATCTCTAGGAGACAGGATATCTCCTAAACAGAGGAGGATATTTTGAAAGATATCTTGACTGCGGCAGAGCTCTTAATTACATTAAGCAATTTCATTAAACCCAAGAAAAATAATTTAGAAGTATTTAAGTCTTTCAGGCCATTACATTCTGAGCCAGAGACATGTTGTATCTCACATCTAGAACTGGCTTTCCTGTCAAACCCCTGGGGACGCAGTGCATCCCACACAGATCCCTCATTTCAGGAAAGCATGGGAAATATCATCCTGAATCACTGAGTTCGCTTTTGGGATTCCCACTACCCAGATGTGATTCAGGTCAACTAGAGAAGGGCGAAGAAAGAACAAGTTAGGGTGAAATAATATAAAGAATGTAAGGCTAGACATCAGAAGACTTGTATTACAGCTCCCATTCAGGCACTAACGTACCATGTGATGTACACATACATGCATGTGCACATACACACACACACACACACACACAGATTGCTTATCTATAAAAATCAGATGAATTTAACCAAGAGAGTTCAAAATTCTCTCAAGGCTGATGATTCTAAAATACCTTCAAAATTTTAGGGAAAGAAAAAACTCTTTTATCAGATTCTACTGTGTTAATAAACATATTTTATAATGCATAGTATATATTACATATAATATTATACATTACATGACATATGTTAATATAGTAATATAATCCTACAGCAAAGAATTACTACCTCTTGCATGAGCATATATATCTACATTGATCAACAGTGAATAATAGCTTATGTATACTTCCACTAAATTCCACCCAAAGGCACGATTTTGAAATTTGAGACCAATAGACAAATAGAGCTAGAAAAACCTACTTTGGGGGCACCTGGGTGGCTCAGTTATATAAGTTTAACTTCAGCTCAGGTCATGATCTCAGGGTTCATGAGTTCAAGCCCCACATCAGGCTCTGTGCTGACAGCTCAGGGCCTGGAGCTTGCTTCAGATTCTGTGTCTCCCTCTCTCTCTGCCCCTCCCCTGCTTGCATTCTGTCTCTGTCTGTCTGTCTCTCTCTCTCTCTCTCAAAAATAAACATTAAAATAACTTAAAAAATAAAAATTATATAAATAAATAAATAAATAAATAAATAACCTACTTTGCTTACTCATGACTCTGAGAGCTCACCAAGGTTGACCATCACCAAGCATCTCTTCCAGGCTGTACCCTCAACAAAAGCCTAAGGACTTGACCGCCAGGGCTTCCATAGTCCCTCAGGAGACACATTCCATGGCCAGCAGGCCACAGAGAAAAGAAATGTCTTTTCCCAAATATGGCACTCCACAGTGCCTGCCATTCAAGAGGCCAACCCTTCCCCATCTTCTCAACGTATGTATTCTTTTCCAGAAAGAACAACCTGGTTCCACTGGCCCGTGAATCTGTCTAACCCACTAAAACCTGAAACATAATGGGGGCTTATTCCATGCCTTTGCTTAAAGAAACATGAGTTAATGTTACAATTTACACACACATATACCCCACTAAGACCTTTGATAACAATTACTGAATATTCAGCTCTATGTCTGAGTTTTAAAACACGAAAAATTGAAGTCAACTCTTGCATTAACAATGACATCTTGAATCAATATGATGCCATAAAGTAATTATGAATAGTCTCCCAAAACCACTGGGAGTATGTTTTATCTAAGCATTTGGTTAGCAGGGATCCTTGCAACACTGTGTGCATGGCAAATAGGATTATTTCCCATCTATCCCCTGCCATTCACCTAATTTGACATGCTGCTTGTTTTCAGCAGAGCAAAGAAGAGAATACTAATGGTGTCACCCAAGTTATCATCACCAGGAAGCAAAATTTACACCAGTGGTCACAATCTTGTGCGGAAAATATCATTAGCAATGGATGATATGAAAGGTCACTGAACAGCCATCTTCCAAAATGAATCAAGTGAACTTTGTTAAAAGCACTTCTAAATTCTCTCTTGTGCTTAAAAACCAAGACTACCTACCACCCGCCCCTCCCCACCCACAAAGCCCATCTCAATGGAATAAGAGAAAGCTAAAGACCATACATGGTATTTCTCTTTACTTGTAAAAAATTTAATGTTAATACAAACCACCTTTTCCCCTTCTCAGAAATCTGTGCTGAAAGACTTCTGAAGACATCAGTGGGATATAAAAACAGCTCTCCAGGATGCTGCTCTAGTTGAACTTCACAAACCACAGTAGTAGCTAGGCTCTCAACAGATGCATTTAGTGAGACTAATATTTACTGAGCACTGTCTAGCTGGCAGCCCTACTCTGCAGACTAGTCTCCGATGTCCTGGGAGAGCCCTCAGTTAGTCCAGCTAGGGAGAGGAATTTCACCAAAGATTACCCCGTGGAAGGAACAACAATGGAAATATGAACTAGCAGAGAAGAGGGAACAATTAAGTTGAGTCTGAAGAGCTCCCACAGCCAACTGCACATCACAAGGGCTTTGAGACATGAAGAGGGTTGGAGTTTGAAGGGGAAGGATTCAGCACTCCCAAAATGATAAAAAAAAAATCCCACCAAAATGTCTTCACTAGAAGACTACGGGTTAACTGTCCATTGCAGTGATGTAAAGCTAGCTCAGAATACATTTTCATCCAAGTTCCAATCAAGAACGACAGGCATGAGTTTTCACCAATTGTTGGTTACAGCCAGAATAGAAATAGATCCCAAGCTATTAAGTCTTAGATTTTTCTCCTATCAGCATAACTGGTCGTGAGACTATCTGGCTATACCAAAATTTATACTGCTTTTACTGCCTTTTGAAAGAAGCACACTTAACCACTGAGGTGTTCCTACAAGTCTATTACAGTTACCTAATTTACATACAACTAAATAATTGGCATTTAAGATGCACAGACATCTCAGTGATACTGCTCTCCTTCAGCTCAGCTGCAGATAAAACATAGCAATTGCTCAAGAAGGAAGAAGAGAATAAAAGTATGTTGTTTGGAGCCCCTTTGAAACACCTCACTCTGCGTTAGTCCTGAGCTAACATTAATTTTGCACAGCTTCATTGACTTAGCCATCTTTAAACGCAAATTTAGTCATGGAGGCCACTGAAACCCAAGTAGAAATTGATCAACAGTGAAAGAAAATGCTCCACTGCTTAAAACTATAGATTAAGACACATAGGATTACAAAAGAAGATAATGAAGCCATAACAGAACATCTACAATTTAGAAAAGGGGACTCCTGTTCTTTAAAAAATTTGGATACAATACTTCCACTTTCTTGATATGTTTTAATCATTCTCTGCATTTCATTTCACACTCAAAACCCCATATTTCCATGAAGATCTCTAAGGTTAATCAAAGGTCTATCCACTCAGTGGTGAGGGTTTTTTTTTAATGTTTATTTATTTTTAAGAGAGAGAGTGTGTGAGTGGGGTAGGGGCAGAGCGGGGAGGTGGGGGGACGGAGGATCTGAAGCAGGTTCCATGCTGGCAGCAGTAAGTCTGATGGGGGCCCGAACTCATGAACCGCAAGATCATGACCTGAGCGGAAGTCAGACGCTCAACAGACTGAGCTACCCAGGTGCCCCTCAATGGTAAGGTTTTAAGAGCAGGCATTTTATTCATCGACAAGTCTCCTTCCCACTCCCCAAAACTGATATTGGACCATCAGCATCACCCTCACTAAATGTTTGACCTATTATTTAAAGAACACAAACAGCAAAGCAAATGACTTCAGACACTGTCCATGTTCCATAACGAAGAAAACCCTATAAGGAAAGTGGGGAAAAGAAATTAAGTAGGCTACAAGGAACAGGAGATTTTCAGACCAGAGGGATTTCTTCCATTTCCCACTTAGTTGAAGCTCAGTCCCACGGACATATGTGTATTTTTTAAATGACAGGTCTGCCTCAGGTCTCAGGTCATTTTAACAATCCTCTCAATTGGCCCTGCTGTGACCCATGGCAGAAACCCGCAGGATCTCATACTAGGTAAGCAGAGATGGAAGGAAAGAAAAGTATTCCAACTGCTGTGCTACGGGGACTTGGCACCACATCTTAGGACCACTTGAGAGATAAGCATTTAGAATAATAAACTAATATAAGCTCATTATGAAACTCAGCAAAACCACCTGAGCAGTCCGGCTGCCCACACAATCAAAGGCGCCATTTCCCTGTCTCAGACATTTTGTCATTGAACTCTGCAGTGCTATTGAATTCACCACTTTTTTAGTCATTATTTGTGATTCAACCTCAAATACCTGTAGAAAAATTATTTTAATAGCTGCTGTTTAAAATAATACTATTAAAAATGTTTAAGTAAATGCTGTTAAAAATATAGCTGCAAGCTATCTATCCAGGTAGATCATTTGCTAATCAAAATCTCAATAAATCTAACAACCAAGTACAATAAACACAGAGAAACTAGGGGGCTCATGACTTACACCCAGCCTCCCCAGGTCAGACACCCCCAATCAGCCAGGTCACTGAGATGTCAAAGACAAGGGGGATCCAAACTTTGTTCCAATCCTAATAAATAAGATTTATGTTTCCTGCCTTACTGCTCTTCAGTTCTCCCAACACTAAAATACATAAACACCCAACCTTTTTTTATATTCTATCACCTTACTTTTTAACTGCTAATTGTGCCTTTCCCCTGCAGTCATTACAGGAACTTACCCGGGGGGCCTGCTCACCCCAGAAGCAGAAACACCTGCAAATCTGTCAAAAACACTAGACCATTAGCAACGGGGCCCATCTGAAGAGGGACACTCTTGGGAAAGATTGCAATGGAAAAACAAACAGACATTTTTCTAACTTCCTTTCGCAGCTCTACATTCTATAATGGAATTAGCACTGAATCCATTTGGCACAAAAGAGATTTGGAAAACGGAGGAGACAGGAACACTAGGAAAACAAAATTCTTTTTGAAAAAAGAATGCCTTTAATGAGCTTTCTAAAATTTGCAGACTGAAAGCCTGATTAACTAGTTTGTAAAAGATCCACTTTGTTAGCCTCTCGCTCTCTCTCTCTCTCTCTCTCTCTCTGTCACACACACACACACACACACACACACACACACACACACACACACACACACACACACACTTCCCTGTTGCCAGTAGCAGCCATTAGAAAGTAAGAACAACAGGGGACACCTGGGTGGCTCAGTCAGTTGAGCGTCCAGCTTCAGCTGAGGGCACGATCTTGCGGTTAGTGGGTTCAAGCCCTGCATTGGGCTCTATGCTGACAGCTCAAAACCTGGAACCTGCTTCAAGTTCTGTGTGTCCCTCTCTCTCTTTGCCCTTCACCTATTCATGTTCGCTGTCTCTCAAAAATGAAGAAACATTAAGAAAAAAATTTTTTAAGTAAAAATAAAGCAAAAAGTGCATGGAAAGTCAAACATTACAGTCCATCAGATCCCAATGTGTCCTGACCCCACTGTTTCATGAGATGCTTTATTTTTTAAAATTCCAGGTCAAAAATAATAATAAAAATAATAATAATAATAAAATAAAATTCCAGGTCAAATGACTTCTATAATCACCATACATATATTTCAGTCCCAGAGAAGCACAATAAGCATACTGAAGGCTCTGTGAAGTCCTGCCATTTCAAAAAAAAGCGGGGGAATTTATTTAAGCCTTATTCTCCAATGAAATCCCTTTCTTAGTAGAATACCTAGAATATTTCAGGACATACAACCTTATCCCTTTGCACACTCTTTGCTACCTTGATTCACTTTGAGTATAGAAACTCGAGACAAGGGAACCCTTACTAGTTAGTTTACTGTTCCACCAAGGACAAGACAAAAGGGCTGTGATAATAAACTGAGCCCCAATCAAGAAAGCATAAGGGTGACTGGAGATAACATAAAGATGATGCTCACTGGGTTTCCGGATTCTCTGGACTCAGTGTTCCCTGCTGGGGGCCTGGGAGACCTGCATGCCAAGAAGCCTCCTCTAGCAAGCTTGGGCCCTGCCTGAGTGCAGAATCTCAGAACACGGCAGCCAGTGACACCTCCCCCTCCCCCATCCTCCACCTCGGAAAGAGATGCCACATGCAGCAGAGGGCACCAACCAGTATTTCCAGTCTTCTGTGATGAGCTGAGCCAGCAGGGGTCACTTGTCTGGAAGATTCTGCCACATTGGCAAAAAGCTTTAGCTTTAATGACCCTTGTCCTTCTACACAAATCCTTGCAGGGCCAGCACAATGGAAAAAAGGAAAGTCAGCCAAGAAAACCACCTTGGAGGCCTCCTGACCCCGACCACTGGTAGGAAAGCGATTGCGTTACACTCAGTCAGGAAGTGGTATTTTGAGATCTCGTCTACTTAACTGGATATAGCTGCCTGGAAAAGTTATCCTCCTCAGAGAGAATTAGCATGCATCTATAACACCAAAGTCAGGATGGCAGGTGAGGCTGGGGAGAGGGAAAAGGAGACAGGAATGGATCGGCATCTACAGGGGACTTGCATATCTGTTATAGTTTTTAACATGTTTGTTAATGTGCTATTTCTCAAGCTGGATGGCATTTCGTGGTGTTTGCTATCATCCACTCTTGTATGTATTTGTGAAATATGCAGTTTGATTTTTCATTTAAAAACCTACATGCATTATACTTTGGGCCCCCACGGAAAAAAGTCCCATAGACACCAAGAGTAAGTCAAGACTTCTGTCATTCTTCTAGGTTGCTCCAGCACAATCCAGCCTTAAATTAATTAATGCCCTAAATGGAAGATGATTTGATTAAAGCCTCTTCCCACTGGAACCTAAAACTGATACACTGTGAGAGTTAAAGAGAAAGATTCCAGCCTCACCATGGGGCCTCCTCCTTCATGGAGGAGATATAATAAAGTACCTGTACCTATCCGTTAAGACATCACATCTCACTGGACTACAAACACAGCACGGGTCGGGCTGGGTGTTTTTCCCAAAACGTGGCCCCAAATGTGTTGCATCAAATTCTACTTTCCTAGTAAGTTCCTTAAAGTTAACCAAATTTCCTAACTTTCCAGTCACCCTCACATACCAGGACAGGTTCGTGTGGGTATTTAAGACACAGTCCCAATGAATTAAAGAGTTCACCCTCAAGCTCAAGTCAAAACCTGTCACTCCAGGGTTGCCTGGGTGGCTCAGTCAGTTAAGCATCTGACCTTGGCTCAGGTCACGATCTCACAGTTCGTGAGTTTAAGGCCCACACGGGGCTCTCTGCTGTCAGCACAGAGCCCACTTCAGACCCTCTGCCCCGCCTCCCTCTCTCTGTGCCTCCCCCACTTGTGCCCTCTTTCTCTGTCTCTCTCAAAATAAACAAAGAGGGGCACTTAGGTGGTTCAGTCGGTTAATTGTCCGACTTTGGCTCAGGTCATGATCTCATGATTCATGAGTTAGAGCCACACGTCAGGCTCTGTGCTGACAGCTCAGAGCCTGGAGCCTGCTTCAGATTCTGTGTCTCCCTCACTCAGGAGAGCCACAGGGGGTGCAGAAAAATGCTTATCCCCCTCACCTTGACTGGCCGCCGAGGCCTCTAGAGAGTAGGCATTGGGATGGTCAGCATTAAAGCATTCTGCAAAGGGTTCTGCTGGGGTCAGGCTCCCCTCCACTCTGTTCCAAGACACAGGGAAATCTGTGTGCCCACCTCTCCCACCACCACAATTTGCCAGAGTCCCTGGCCTCACAGGTCAGCCCTCCTGGTGGATGGCAGTTGTTCAGCTCAGGCTCAGCTACCACCTCAGTCACCCAGTTGATTAATGGAAGATTCTCCAAACTCACCCTCACGGCAGCCCCCATCTATCCTCTCTAATCCCCTTCTCTGTTAAGGGAGCACAGAGGTGGGACAGCAAGTTGGCTACAAGACGAGCCTCCCTTCTTGCAGATGCCCTCCACTGTACTAGCGACCCTTCTGGAGTCCCTCCCTCGACTTTGGGGAGGAAAAGCACCAGCTGCCTCTTTCTCCCTCTCTCCATGGACACTGCCCTGCCCCAAACCTTTTGACTCCCAGCCACCATCTTCTTGTTTCAGTCACCTCCTGGAAGGTGCACAGGGGGAGTGTGTTGGTGGTAGGGTTACTCTTCTGAACTGGCACTCAGTAAGCCTGCAAGGAGGGGGCTGGCCCCAACTGCTGGCACCTCTCACGCCTACAGGATCCTTGCCATCCTCTGCTTTCCAGCTAACCTAGTGCTTCCCAAAACCCATTCCAGGAAATACTGGCTCAGCAGAAGACATATAGATGTATTCAGAGAGGGCTCTGTGGCCAAATACTTTTGGGAAATTCCGAACTAAACATAGTCACATAGCTAATAATTAAATAGGTTGGTTTGTTTGTTCAATATCAAGACTTCTCAAAGCTTTTAATGTGCTAACGTGACTTGTGAATTTACAAGACAGGGATACAATACACAGCAGTTCTCAAACTTATTATTCACAGAATACCTAAATACCTCTCAAGGAACAGACTTTGAGAAATGTAGATTTTACTCAATCCCATCATGCCCAGCTCAAGCCCCTCCCCTCCCTGAATCTTCAGGAACCCTCACAAGTGTTCTTCATGAGGCACTTCCTGTGATGCTATTGCCATCATTAGTTAAGGCAGGTGTAGGCCATATAACTCCTCTTTTGTGCTAAGCTTATCTCCCTGTAACTCAAAAGCCATTCCCAAGCCCCTTCTTCGCCATCTTTCATTATAGAGGCTGGAAACACTCGATAGTCACCTTCCTAGACTCCCTCCCATGTGACAACAGTGGCAGGGGTTCTGGGAAAGGTCTGCAACCAGCCCTTCTTCTTCCTGCCTTGAATACTCATGTGATGCCTGCAGCTTGAACAGCCACATTGTGACCATAAGGAAGAGGTCAAGGGAATTTCAGAGAAATAGCAACACTGCCCTCAGTGAGCCTCTGGACAAGCCTGCAACCATGTACGTGTGGATTCCTAGTTCTGTGTGAAAATTAAGCCTGGATCTGCCTAAACCACTAAAAATTGCCTATTACAGCTGGTTTCCTTCCTAGTACACTCACCAATTAAAACTACAGCTACACCGTGACAAGAATTTCACTATGTATTTCTTTGTGAACTCCATGGTAAACAGTACAGCATGGTTCTTATTTACATCTATCTGGAGGGTATATTGATTTTTAAAAATTCAGTCCTCTCTCACTTGACTTGTATATGTTCATATATGATCATGATATTATTTTTATTGGGGCGCCTGGGTGGCTTCATTGGTTAAGTATCTGACTCTTGATCTCAGCTCAGGTCTTGATCTCAGGGTCTTTCTGTTTCTTTAAGTTGTATTTATTTATTTTGAGAGAGAGAGAATGAGTGGGGGGGGGGGCCAAAGAGGGGTGCATGGAGAGGAAGAGAGAGAATCCCCAGCAGGCTCTGTGCTGTTGGTGAAGAGCCTGATGTGGGGCTTGAACTCACAAACCACAAGATCATGACTTGAGCAGAAATCAAGAGTCCAAAGCTTAACTGACTGAGCCCTGATCTCAGAGTTTTGAGTTCAAGCCCCATGTTGGGCTCTGCGCTGGGCATGAAGCCTACTAAAAAAAATAAATGTGGGTGCCTGGATGACTCAGTCAGTTAAGCATCCAACTTCAGCTCAGGTCATGATCCAGTGGTTCCTGAGCCCCACTTTGGGCTCTCTGCTGTCAACTCAGAGTCTGCTTCACATCCTGTGTCCCCCTCTCTCTGCCCCTCCCTGGCTCATGCGCACGTGCGCTCTCTCTCTCTCTCTCAAAAATAAATAGAAACATCACCTTTAAAAAAAAAAGGAAGCTCATTCTGCCCATGGGTCCTGTCCCCATTCTTTAATAAAATCACCTTGAAAAGTAAAGAAATACATACATACATACATACATTTAAAAATAAATAACATATATTATTATTTTTATTTTCATTAGTGTATAAAAATGGGAAGATGAAGAAAATAAATTTATTTAATAATTCTCAATTCTCTAGAATGTGGGGATGTGGTATAGTACTTTTCAATTACTTGTATTAATGAAATAGAGCAAAATATTTTAAAATAAAGAATTCTGAAAATCACATTGTTTCCACATGTATTTTTCTTCTAACATTAGAACATGAATGTGTGTTATGTCCTTGGAAGTCATGCCAATTTAAAATAAAAAAGCAACATCAGAAGATGTGATTCAGAAAGATCTGGAATATTTCTCCACTGGCCTCCTTGCCATGCCCTTCCCTAGAAATCAACCCATGGAAGCAGGTCTTTTGCAGATCTTTACAAGTTTTGCTTTTTTCTTCAAAAATTACTTTCTTTGTGGAGTGCCTAGGTGACTCAGTCAGTTGAGTGCTGACTTCAGCTCAGGTCATGATCTCACCGTCCATGGGCTCAAGCCCCACATAGGGCTTTGTGCTCACAGCTCAGAGCCTGGAGCCTGCTTTGAATTCTGTGTCTCCCTCTCTCTCTGCCTCTCCCTCACTTGCACTCTGTCTCTCAAAAATGTTTTTAATTACTTTCTTTGTAATAGTAATACATATTCCTTCTGGAATTTTTTAAAAAATATGGGGCGCCTGGGTGGCGCAGTCGGTTAAGCGTCCGACTTCAGCCAGGTCACGATCTCGCGGTCCGTGAGTTCGAGCCCCGCGTCGGGCTCTGGGCTGATGGCTCAGAGCCTGGAGCCTGTTTCCGATTCTGTGTCTCCCTCTCTCTCTGCCCCTCCCCCGTTCATGCTCTGTCTCTCCCTGTCCCAAAAATAAATAAACGTTGAAAAAAAAAAATTTAAAAAAATAGTTAACAACTGTTAAAATTGTGATATATTTATACCTGCCTTTTGTCTACACGTATATGTCCTACATATGAGTGTATGTGTGTGTGTGTGTGTATGTCTACATGATCTTTTATAAAAATTGCCTAATTCTATAAACACAGTTGTATATCTTACTTTTATTTAAAAGATTACTAACATTTCCAATATCATTCATTATTCTTTGAAAAAAAATGTTTTGTCAGTTGCTCAATATTCCATTATATGGACTTTTCATGATTTATTTAACCATTCTCCTATTACTTCCAATTGTTTGTTTATATAAATTATGCTGCAAAACATCCTTCTACATTCATCTTTGTCATGATCTCACTGTCTTTATCTGAGTCTAATGGAAAAGGGGGCAGGGAGAGATGAGGAAGACTCAGCCAAGGGGGACCAAAAGTAGAAAGGCCCAGAGGCAGGAGGAAATCATGGTGGGGGGAAGGGAGTCCAGGAAGCCATGGGAGAACCAGTTTCCAGGAAGAAAGAGCAGCCATCTCTGTCAAGAACTGTCCATTGGTCAAGTAAGATGAGATCTGAGATCTAACCACTGAATTAAATAAAATGGAAGCACTGGTGCCCTTGATAAGAGGGGAAAGCCTGACTGAAGTAGGTTAAGAAAGCCAGGGAAAAGCAAAATTGCCTTTCAAAGAATTTTATTATAACAGGTGGGTACGGAGAAGGAAGTGGGGATAAGAAAAGGGTGTTAAACTGATGGTAAATATAGGAAAACAGAAAGGATGTTGCTATCAATTAAACTGAGATTATTAGCTATTATCTCAAATTGCCAAAAATACCAACAATCCACACATTTAAATCTATCTCCCAGAGGGGCGTCTGGGTGGCTCAGTTGGTTAAGCATCCAACTTTGGTTCAGGTCATGATCTCACAGTTCATGAGTTTGAGCCCCACGTTGGGCTCACTGCTGTCAGCCTGTCAGCACAGAGCCTGCTTTGGATCCTCTCTCTCTGCCCCTCCCCTGCTCACTCATGTGCATTCTCTCTCTCTCTCTCTCTCTCTCTCTCTCTCTCTCTCTCTCTCTCTTTGTCTCTCTCTCTCAGAAATAAAATTTATATCACAGAACCATCCCCAGAACATAGAAAATGTTCCATATCTGAACATAGATGTACATGTACTTATTTAGTGATATGTACACTCAGCATCTTTTCTTAAATAATCATGGTGAATGAACTTCATATTTACTAAAACAAAAACAAAAATAAATCAGTCTATTTGAAAACAGTACTTGGGTGTGCGTGTGTGGGGTCACCATAAATAAACATTGAGATGGGCACACCCAACTAAAGACAGGGTCAAACAAATGATTAAGTTCACAAGTAACATTGTGAGGTGACAGTCATTATCACTTGAATATTTGTTAGTGTAAATGTTTTGCTTTGATGAAGGCTACTGATGGCTATGAATGAAATGTACAATGAAATGTAAATGCTTGAATCTTCATAAGCACGTTCCTATGTCTCAAGCTCACATGGTGTAACTCAGTCAACAAATTCATAAGCTGATACTGTACAAGCAAGAGACTTTCTTACACTGGAACATGAATTATTTTACACCATGTGCCCTAAATGTGGCATGCTTCATAGTGAGTACTTGAAATAATATGAAGTGGTACACAAATATTTTTTAATGGTAACATTATGATTTCACAGCATAGCATTTCCATTTAAATAAGTTGGTTCAAAAATAAACAAATAAATAAGTTGGTTGATGTAACTGAAAGAAAAATGTAAATAACTATACAAATGGTAGGAGACCATGCAGAAGTTGTAGAAATGGCAGAGCAAGGACTAAAGTTTGGGAAGCTGATGAAATCCAACCCAATGTGTCAGCGTTCTTTGCCAAGGACACTAGCTAGTATTTTGTCATTAACCTGACTTATGTGTCAAGAATCCAACCCCCCCCATCCTAAACCTAGTTGATTGCCTTAAAAAAAAGATAAAGCAGAGTCCCCCAAATAATGCTAAGAATCACTCAGAAGTACTTATCAAATATACATTCTTTCTTTAAGAGTTTTTTTTTAAGTTTATTTATTTTGGGGGGAGGGGCAGAGAGAGAAGGGGAGAGAGAATTTCAGGCAGGCTCCACGCTGAGCCCAACACAGGGCTCGAACCCACAAACCATGAGATCATGACCTGAGCTGAAATCAAGAGTTAGATGCTTAACCAACTGAGCCACCCAGGTGCCCCTTAGACATTCTTAGACTCTATCTTGGATCCACTGAAAACAGAGTATATTGCATTTTTGACAACTGCCTTGTGATTTCTATGATTAGGTCAATTTGGGATATAATGACAGCATACCTCTGTAAGTTCTATGTGATGGTAGAAAAATGATAGTTGATGAAAGAGGAGACTTAGGAAAACGTTTGCCACTTTAAAGGTGACTTTTGTGAATGAAGAGTGCATTTCACCCGCATCCATAGTACACCGAGTTTTGCAAAACTAAAAATAAACAAAACAAATCACAGGATGCCTTAAAAATGTCATAATGATGTCCAAGTTCAGTACAAGCTTGAGGCAATTGTGTATGATACTCTTTCCACTTGTGTTTAAGTTCGCATCCCAAAAGATGTGAATTAAGACCGTTCAGCTAGATAGTGAAATTATTACCATAGCTTTTCTTATTTATGTGCACCTGCTCCCAAAGAAACTCAAAGTGAATTAGCATTGTAAAAGCAAATGTTAAAAATGAACAAGAAGTCGGGGCTCCTAGGTGGCCTCAGTCGGTTAAGTGTCTGACTCTTGGTTTCGGCTCAGGTCATGACGTCACAGTGCATGAGTTAGAGCCCCACACTGGGCTCTGTGCTGACAGCGCACTCTCTTTCTGCCCCTCCCTAACCCACTCTCTCTGTCTCTGTCTCTCTCTCACACACACATTAAGTAAATAAATAAATAAACTTTGACAAAATGAGGGGGAAAAAAAGCCAAATGTATTTAGAAACAAGGCATCCAAGCAAATTCCTAAGAGGTACTAAAGCCTCTTTCTACAGAAAGAAAATATTCTGTACAACCTGCCAAATTGTATCTAATTGACTTAATGGAAATAGTTTAAAATTCCAAAAATCATTCTAGAGGGTTGGATGGAAAAGACATTTGCTACTCACCAAATATGCATAGGCTCCCCCAAATGCCCCAACCCTCTGGCATGGTCAGGGCCATGGTCAAGTGCTGGCTGAGGGAGTGTGAGCCGAAGAGACTGTGTCATCCTGGGTCTAAACACTTAAGAGCTGGAGTAGAACCCTCCTGCACTCTGTTTCTCTCCTACGTGGATCTTGGCGGTGCCAATAAGGAAGGAGCAAGATGGAAACAGCCAGGATCACCACGTGACAGCAAAGAGGACAAATACCCTGAAGAGCTGCCCAACTGCATTACCTTTTGGAGGGGCAAGAACTGAGACTTCGTGGCGTTAAGGCCCAGAGACTTCAGGCTGAACCTGGTGCCACAGCATAGGCTAGCAAATCCTGACTTCCTGAGTTTCCAAATCAGAATTCTCTATGGGGCATCCGAATGTCTCAGTCAGTTAAGCGCCCAACTTCAGCTCACGTCATGATCTCACAGTTTGTGAGTTCAAGTCCCACGTCAGGCTCTGTGCTGGCAGCTCAGAGCCTGGATCCTGCTTCAGATTCTGTGTCTCCCTCTCTCTCTGCCCCTCCCCCACTCACTCTCTGTCTCTGTCTCTGTCTCTCTCTCTCAAAAATAAATAAACATTAAAAAAAATTTTTTTTAATGAATTCTCCAGAGCAGAGGGAATGTATTCAATGGCTCTGCCCACATCACATCCACCACTGAAGCTAGATATCTTGAGTGCCCTCTCAGTGGTTCTAATTATATGTGGGAAACTGAAGCTCAGAATGTTCCAGTTCCTTGTCCTGGGGCACAGAGGACACCAACATAAAGACTGAAACTTCATGTTCCTCAAACCTCCTATGCACCATTTACAAACTTCTTGAGAACCACATAAGGCCTCACCTGACACAGAAAATCAAATCAAGAAGCATTTTTTTAAAAGCGTATTTATCTATTGGGGGTTCGAGGGGCAGAGAGAGAGGGAGACAGAATTCCAAGCAGGCTCCCTGCTGTCAGCACAGAGCCCCACACAGGGCTCGATCCCACAAACGTAAGATCAGGACCTGGGCCAAAATCAAGAGTCAGACGCTTAACTGACTGAGCCACCCAGGTGCCCCTTAGGAAGCATTTTTCAGGAGTCACCTCAGATTCCATGATGGAAGATAACAGGCCGTAAGTTTTTCAGACTTGGTTTAGTTACATCTCCCATACAATCTCTGTAATTCTGCCAAAGGGAAGAGCAGAGCGAGCCCCCAGATAAGCAGTTTATGTGCTCTCCTGCATTCCTCAGCCACCAGCCACAGGGGGCTTCTTAGGTTTACATTTAAATTAATTAAAACGAAATAAAATGAAAAATATATTTCCTCAGTCAGACTAGCTGCATTTCAAATGCTCGGTAGGCACATGTGGGCAATGGGCACCATCCTGGACAGTGTAGGACATCTCCACCCCCAGGCAAATTTTACTGGACAGGGCTGGCCTAGAATACCCTGACAGTGTCGATCCTCAAAGCCATACACAGTGGATCCTTGAACAACATGGGTTTGAACTTGCACGGGTCCACTTGTATGCAGATTTCTTTGATAAATACTGTTCCATACTATAAACGTATTTCCTCCCCCTTACGATTTTCCTAATAACATTTTCTTCTCTCTAGCTTATTTTACTGTAAGAATACCATGTACAATACACAGAACATACAAAGTATATGTTAATCGGCTGTTATCAGTAAAGCTTCTGGTCGATAGTAGGCTATTGGTAATTAATTTCTAATTACTTGGAGTCAAAAGGAATATGCAGATTTTCGTAGGGATTGGCGCCTCCAACTTTCCCCATGTTGAGTGGCCAACTCTACATACATTTGAAGTCAAACAGTGGACTTGCCATGTATAAACAGCTCCAACACAAGATTCCAGTCCCCTCCCCCAACTAATATTATCATTATTAATGACGTAAAATCGAGAAAAGCAAAATGTAGGAGAAATATCTATGACCTAAAGAAAGGCTTTACCATGGGGCGCCTGGGTGGCGCAGTCGGTTGAGCGTCCGACTTCAGCCAGGTCACGATCTCGCGGTCCGTGAGTTCGAGCCCCGCGTCGGGCTCTGGGCTGATGGCTCAGAGCCTGGAGCCTGTTTCTGATTCTGTGTCTCCCTCTCTCTCTGCCCCTCCCCCGTTCATGCTCTGTCTCTCTCTGTCCCAAAAATAAATAAACGTTGAAAAAAAAAAAAATTTAAAAAAATAAAAAAATAAAAAAAAATAAAAAAAAGAAAGGCTTTACCATAAGATCGGCCATATTAGCTTTTCAAACAGAGGTCTGAGATAAAGCAGGATGTGCCTGATGCATACGTTATGTCTAACATGGCAATATCCTTGTAGATTTACCAGGTCTTTGGTTTTTATCACCACGATGCAAAAGTCTTCCTGAAACAGGTAGAGTCGGTACCAAGTCGATGATCATGACTGTTACTGACACTGACTGCTGTCAGGGCACCAAAACAAACTCAACCGAGAAAAATACCATGGGATTGTCTATGTAAACAAAACTCTGTGTGAGGTACTGTCCAGAATGACACCAGAAGACATCTTACAGCAAGATGCTTTTCCCCTGAGGACGAAACAGCAGCAAACTCTCTGCACTGACAATAAGATAAAACCCCAACAGGGCCACTTCTTTAAAACTGAGGAGCTGTGAAGGGTATCTTCTAGAAGGAAAAGACTCGGCTTGAACAGGGGAGTTGATGAGGGAGCCTCACAGAGCTCTCACCAGATCTGACACTTGACTGAAAACAGCTACACTGATGGGTAAAAGTGATGAGGAGGACAATTATTTTCTGAAACATGCAGGGCTCAGAATATGTTAGTATATCACAAACTTTCCACTCCTGCCTATCTGTGCACATACCTTTATGAGGCTCGCATGCCTAGGGTGCTTTGGTAAACTGATCCTACAGGGAGAGGCCACCACACTCCTATGAGCTAAAATCCAAAATGCCGATGGCACCTGATACTGGAGAGGATGTGGAACTCATTCATTGTTGGTGAAAATGTAAAATGTTAGTCACTTTGTTTTGGTTTTTTTTTAATGGTTTTTTTTTTGTTTGTTTTTTGGAGAGAGCACGAACAGGGGAGGGGCAGAGAGAAAGGCAGACACAGGATCAGAAGCAGGCTCCAGGCTCTGAGCTGTCAGCACAGAGTCAGACGTGGGACTCAAACTCACGTACAGTGAGATCATGACCTGAGCCGTAGCGAAACGCTCAACTGACTGAGCCACCCAGGCGCCCCTAATGTTAGTCACTTTGCAAGACAGCTGTCAGTTTCTACAAACCAAAACCTTAGCATGTGACCCAGCAGTTGTGTTCCTTAATAGTTACTCAAGTGAGCTGAAAACTTATATCCGCATAAAAACCTGCACATGAATGTTTATAGAAGCTTTACGCATGACTGACCAAACTTGGGAGCAACCAAACCAAGATGCCCTTCAACAGGTGAACAGAGAGCTATAGCGCTTCCAGACAATGAGATACTATTCAGTGATAAAAAGAAAAGAGCTATCGAGCCACAAAAAGACATGGAGGAACCTTAAATGAATATTGCTGAGTGAAAGAAGCCAGGCTACAGAATTTATGACTCCAGCTAGATGACAAGCTCGAAAAGGCAAAAAAACATAGAAGGAGCAGTAAAGAGACGAGTGGTTGCCAAGGATCTGGGAAGAGGAAGAGAGGGATGAATAGGTAGAAAACAGAGGATTGTCAGGGCAGTGACACTATTCTGTATGATACTGTCATGGTGGGTTTATGACTTTATGCCTTTGTCAAAATAAGAGAACCACACAATACAAAGGGTGAACCCTAATGTAGACTATGGCTTTAGTTAATAATAATGTATCGATATCGGTTCATCGATTACAACAAATGTACCACACTCCTGCAAAATGTTAATAATAGGGGAGAGTGGAGAGACATGGAAAGGAGCGGGTAGATGTGAACTCCATACTTTCTGCACAATTTTTCGGTATATATAGAACTACTCTAAAAAATAAGTCTATTGATTTTACTTAAATCACTCAGAATGTCTATTTACTACTCTAGCATATTCTAGGGCTATCAGCATGTATACAGGGCATGCACGTGTGTACACACACATACAAGCACATACACACATAGAAACATACACACCCACACTACATCAATACTGGGGTAAGACCACACTTTGAGAACAACTGGTCTATAGACTCATGAAAGGTAAAGCTCCTCTACACGAAACCACGATCTCAAAGAGATATCTACACCCCCGTGGTAACTGCAGCATTATTCACAACATCCAAGACGTGGAAACAACCTCAATGTTCATCCACAGATGAACGGATAAAGAAAATGTGATATAAAGGGAGAGAGACTATTATTCAGCCATATAAAAGAGGGAAATCCTGCCATTTGTGACGGCATGGATAAAAGTTGAGGGCATGAGGCTAAGTAAAATAAGCCATAGAAAGACAAATACTATACAATCTCACTCATGTGGAATCTAAAAAAGCTCAACTCAGAGAAACAGAGAGTAGGCTGGTGGTTGCCAAGAGACTGGAAGGTGGGGGAAATCGGAAGATGTTGGTCAAAGGGTATAAACTTCCAATCATAAGATGAGTAAGTTCTGAGGACCTGATGCACAGCACATTGACTACCGTTAACAATACTGTATTATATACTTCAAAGTTGCTAAGAAAGTAGATCTTAAATGTTCTCACCACAAAAAAAGAACATTGTTGTTTATTTATTTTTTATTTTTGAGAGAGAGAGAGAGAAGAGTGTGAGCCAGGGAGGAGCAGAGAGAGAGAGAGAGAAAGAAAAGAGAGAGAGAGAGAGAGAAAGAAAATCCCAAGCAGGTTCCACGCAGTGAGCACAGAGCCCAATGCGGGGCTCATACTCACAAACCATGAGGTCATGACCTGAGTGGAAACCAAGAGTCAATTAATTGACTGAGCCACCCAGACGCCCCCCCAAAAAACATTTTTTTTAAAGTAAGGCTGCTCTATGTCTTATAGAGTGTTTCCTTCTCTTCATCTCTCGTGCTGTGATCTAAACAAAGGAAAGGCCCAGAGCATGTTCGCTGTGTGAGTCAATTAATTAGTCGATGCATTTGGCTAAAAAGGTTACAGAATTAATATATTCTTTGGACTCTAACAACAAGCAAAAGTCTAGAGACAGCAAAATATGCATTTGGAAGACAGAAGCGTGGAGAACAGAGGTTAGCTTCTCTCTCGCACCATAACTTACAGTTCAGTGCTTTGTAATTATCTGTCAGATAATTATTAGTCACGCTATTGGGAAAGATAACAAATAAAGAATCAAACAACTGAAATCCCCTACTTAGAATGGTTAGCTCTATTTTAAAAACTGATTTGCATAATATGTGCAAAATAGGGCCAGATCAGAGTTGTCAAAAACAAACTAATCTAGTTGATTCTGATGCTTATCAAACAGTATTGAGAGATAATAAACACCTGTTTTCTGTAATTGCTTTTCTATAGATCTTGTAAGATACAACTAGAGCTCGTCCTATGAAAAAACCCTTCTTACAAACAGCACTTCTTTAGATATCTCAGGAATCAGTAAATATCTGTGGAAGGAGGAAAGATAAGCACCGTGAAGTCAAGAAGAGACTCCTTATTTGACATACAAGGCCCTGCAGTAATTTTTCAGAGAACAGAGCTACCCCCTGAAATTTTTAGAGATGTGGAATGTTCTTTCATGGGAGCGTTCTAATACGCTCAGGTTACAGAGCTGAGCTACCGAGCTGGTGGCTATAACTTGCAATTTCTTGCCAATAAAATTACCTACATTTTTTCTGTAGAAAAATAAGACAGATATGTCCACAACTACATTATGTAAAACCATGCATTTTAAACCAAGCAGTGATGTTGGCATATTGCAGCAGATACCCACCACACTTGCTGCCTCTAGTAAGGTGATCGCTATGTACCCAACAGCAGGGCAATCACATCTCCTATATGTCTTGGGAGGAATATCTTACTGCTAGCGGGGATTCATTTCCATCTCTGCAGCCAAGTGCCCACATCAAGAGACGCATCTGATTAAGTGACTCCATACATTTGAGAGACAAGAGAAGGAAAACCAATTCCAAGTTTAATATGATCCTTTTTTCTCTGTAGTGGATTTACCTCCTCCCTTTCACTGCAACACTAAATGAGGGACCATTTAAATCAAGCACCAAAATTTGTTACTTTCGAAAGCAACTTTCCTCAAGTGCCCGAATCATTAACTTGCTTTATTATTTATTATCTATTTATGTGCCTTGTTCTGGAAAGGATTTAAGACAGAGACATTAACTGTTTCTAGGTAGAGATCTGGGGCAGCTCACAAGACTAGAAAATGTCAACTGGGGAGAACACGCAGGCACCTCAGTTCCAAAGAAGAGCGTATCTCATCAATAAAGATTTATTGGTACCAACTACATACAAAGCCATGTGCCAGGAGCCAGGGATACAGAAATGAGTACAACAGAGAAGGTCCTCACTCCTGACAGAGCCCATATTCCAAAGGCGTACCCAGCACCAGAAACAAACATTACATGACATTTGCCGGTCAAAGCTGGAGTCCAGCTAGGAAGACATGTTCTAAGACTTGTTATCTGTCTCTACACATTTAAAAAACATATTTTAGGGGGCTCCAGGTGGCTCAGTTGGCTAAGCATCCAACTTCAGTTCAGGTCATAATCTCGAGGTTTGTGGGTTTGGGCTCTGTGCTGACAGCTCAGAGCCTGGAGCTTGCTTCAGATTCTGTGTCTCCCTTTCTCTCTGCTCCTCCCCGACTCGTTCTCTGTCTGTCTGTCTCTCTCTCTCTCTCTCTTTCAAAAATAAATAAACATTAAAAAAAAATTTAACCATATTTTAGGGCACCCAGGCGGCTCAGTTGGTTAACCATCTGACTCTTGATTTCAGCTCAGGTCATGATCTCACGATTCGTGAGTTCAAGCCCCGCATCAGGCTCTGTGCTGACAGTGCAGAGCCTGCCTGGGATTCTGTCTCCCTCTCTCTCTGCCCCTCCCCCACTCGCTCTCTATTTCTCTCAAAATAAATAAAAATAAACTTAAAAATTGTTTTAAATTAAAAAATAACTATATTTTTAAAAAGAAAAGAGGCATTTGGTGTGGCTCTAGGCCACAAATGGATATGCTGGGTGAAAGTCAGAAGAAAGCCAATATGCACCAAGAATTTTTTAATAAATAGACCTGTCCAAAAATGGAATACACTGCATTATAAGGTAATGAGCTCTCAATCATGGGAGGTTCTAAGAGAGTTGGTAAGTTATCAGAAAGTTGGCTGTGATGGATAAAAGCACATTCACGGGAACATTAGAAGCTACTTCCTATTTTATGATTCAGAAGACCCTAAATCAAACCCAAAAAGTACCTTGAGTATCTCAGGCCCCCAAATGTTAGCCTTAACGAGAAGCTTCAATGATCACATAATGATATAATAGGCCGGAATTTCCTTGGTTCCCTGTCATCCCGTCAGACAGAAACACTAAGCACTGATTTCTCACTGCTATGCTGGGTTCTGGGGCATCGAGTGGCTTCAGGCATGCCAACAGTCTCTCTAAATAAGAAGGAACTCAGGTCCTGGAAATAAAATCACACTGTAGTAGCTGCCGAGGTACACCAGTCATGAGGGCAAGACAGGTGTCCAAATGCTATTGCTATTGGAAGCAAAAGAATCTGTCACGTAGGCAGATTTTCTAAACCAGCCTGTAATGATGTCCTGCCCTAATCCCCAGAACTGTAACCATGATGAGAGCTTATTCCCGCGTGCTCCGTGGCACAGCTGACCTCCAGATAGACCGTCCTTGGATTATCCAGGTGAGCCAAACGTAATCACATGAGCCCTTAAAAGCACTCAGCTCTCTGCAGCTGGTAGCAGAAGAAAAGTCAGAGAGACTCGAGGCATGAGGGGGATTTGGTGCCCCACCGCTGGCCTAAAGATGGAGCGGGCCACATGACAAGGGATGTGGGTGACCTCCAGAAGCTGAGAGCAGCTCCCGGCCAGCAGCCCAGCAAATGAGGACTTGAGTTCTACATGCACAGAGAACCGGATTCTACCACCAACACGAACGGCCTTGGAAACGGATTCTTCGGCGGAGCCCGCAGATCAAAGCCCAGCCCCACCAAACCTTGACTGAGGCTTTGTGATTGCCCGAGCATAGAATCCAGCTGAGCCCACCAGACCTCTGGCCTCCAGAGCCAACAAATGGGTGTTGCTCTAAGGCACTCAGTACGCAGTCATGTTAACGCGGCCACAGATAAGCGGCACAGAATCCAAATGGTGACGTGAAGTGCTGTAAACCAGACACAAGGGTTGGAACAGCCCACACTCAAGAGCCACACCTCCATCAGCTAAGTGAACCGGGTGGGCCCAGATGCAGAGAAGTCTGAGGAAAGCGGCACCACGGTCGCCTTAGTTGAAATCATGCACAGAAAAGGCCCAACTCCACCTCACATCTGTTAGAAGGACCGTCACAAGAAGACAAGAGATGACAAGTGTCGATGAGGATGTGGAGAAAAGGGAACCCTTGTGCGCTTTTGGTGGGAATGTAAACTGGTTCAAACACTACGGAAAACAGCATGGAGCCCCCTAAAAATTTAAAATTAAACTAGGGACACCCGAGTGGCTCAGTCAGTTAAGCGTCCCACCCGATTTCAGCTCAGGCCATGATCTCACAGTTCATGGGTTCGAGCCCCGTGTCGGGCCCCATGCTGACAGCACTGAGCCTGCTTCAAATTCTCTCTCTCCCCCACTCTCTCTCTCCTCCCTTCCCCTGCTTACGCGGTCTTGTGCTCTCTCTCAAAACAGACCAAAAAAATTTAAAATTAAACTAAACAGAACTACCATGTGATCCACTTCTGGGCATATATCCTAAGGAAGTGAAAACAAGATATCAAAAGATATCTACTCTCCTGTTTATTAAAGCATTATTCACAATAGCCAAGGTATGGAAACAACCTAAGTGTCCATCCATGGATGATGGGTAAAGAAGATGTGATATATATATATATATATATATATATATATATATATATATAGTGCAATATTATCCAGCAATGAGAAAGGAGGCTATCCTTCCATTTGCAACAACATGGATGGACCATGAGGGCATTATGCTAAATGAAATAAGTCAGACACAGAAAGACACACATGATATTACATCACTAATATGTGAATAAAAAGCTGAATTCATGAAAACAGAATAGCATGGGGGTAACCAAGGACTGGGGGTGCAGGAATCAGCGGGGGGGGGGTGTTGTTTAAGGACACAAACTTACAGCTAGAAGCTGTATAAGTTCTGGAGAGCCAATGCAAAGCAGAGTGATTATAGTCCATGATATTGTTTATTACATACTTCAAGATTGCTAAGAGACTAGATCTTAAATGTTCCCACCACAAAAAAAGAAATGGTAGTTATGTGACATGACAGAATTGTTAGCTAATGACTATGTAGATGGTGGCAATCATATTGTAATATACAAATGTATCAAATCAACTCAATACGTTGTACACCTAAAACTTACACAGTCTTATATGTAAATTTTATCTCAATTGAAAAAGAAAGAAAAGGCCCAACTTATTTTGGCAAGGAGGGAAAGGGGGAACTATGGCTTGTGGAGGCTCTGTGTGATTATGCTAGGTGAAACTCTCCAGCTACCCAGGGGAGCGGGCTACCCTGCAGCTGCTGGCAATGACAGTGGGGGCGAAAGAGAAGGATACACTTGGGGTCCTACTGTAATCGGGGTGTGTCCCGAGTGTTGGTGACACCCAGATGCTACACTGCTTTGCTGGGGTTTATCCCCTGTCGTGCTCTGTGGTGACAGCCATCAGTAGGGAAGAGGGGCAGGGGGCTGGGGTCCAGGGAAGCCCTTGCTGGCTCCCTCTACAAGGCCAAGACGGTATTCATCCCCCAGGTTTGAAATTCACACAAAAGTAGAACAGTGTGTTCTAGACCACCGAACATTCTGGCAGCCTAGAGTGTTCAAAAATTCTTGCCACGCAATGGAACATCTCTTACCTGGAGTCCTGCACCAGCCTCCCCACCAGTCTTTCTACACTTGCTCTGTCCCCATGGGCCTATTCTCAACACAACAGCTGAGCCATCCTCTTAAAAGACATCGGTTCTGACCATGCCATCCTCTACCAAAACATTCCAATGGCTTCTGGTGCTTCTGGTAACCTGTAAGACCTTCAGGGTTGACCCGCCAACAACTCTATGGGCTCCTCTCCCGGCCTCTCATGTTCCTCAAACATACCACACTCTCCTGGGCTTCAAGACCCTTTGACCTCTTCTTTTTTCCTGGATAGCCACTTGCCTCTATTCTTACTTCCTTTCAGGCCCTGCTCAAATACCACCTTATTTAATGAGGGAGGCCCTCCCAGATCACCCCATAAAGAACACACCTCATCCCCCACTCTACTTCCCTCTCTTGATCCCCGTGACCCACTTTATTTTTCCACATAGAATTCATCACCATCTGCCAGAAAGGGTTTTGCATAAGTGTTTGGCTATCATCAGCCTCTCCCCTCTAGAATATAAACTCCATGAGCTTGTATTGTCTTGCTCACTGCTGTTTCCCAAGATCTCCTTGTGGTACCTTTCACAGTAAATATGTGATTAAATAAATAAATAAGTGAATGAATGAATCAATGAATCAATGAATCAATGACAGGAAATCTAGGAGATGTTGGGTGGTCAGATTGAGATAGCTAGAGTCAATCAACAAGCAATATTGGGTTCATGAGACCCCAGTATAGCGGGATGTCAGAGTTACTACAGGACATTCGAAGACATACTTTCCTTATTCACTCTTTCAGCAAACAATTTCCACACATCTCTGTGCCAGGTATCTATTCCTGTCACAAGAATTTCTCTCACAGGAGAAGAGAGCACCCCTCCTACAATAATGAACCACAAAAGCAGTATTTTACATTTCTCGTAGTAGCAATGGAATAGTCTAGAAATAGCCATGCTATTGAGAAATCCTGTAAAATACGGCATATATCCAGAAACAGGTGAGAATACTCAGAATTGCTAACTTAGAGGGCTGCCTTCTCTCTTGCTTTTTCTAGCCTACTAATTTCCTCAGTCTACCTGCTCATCTTCTTGGGCTCCTCGGTTTAGAATGATTTCACAAGGAGGAACGTCCCCCTCCAGTTGAATTGGCAAGTGCTCAGGAACGTCACAGAGGCTACATAAGCCCACTTTGGTGGCCTGGGTGTGTTCCAAGGTTAGCCAAGTGCTGAGGCCACCAGATGGGCAGATGGGGCCATGGTGTTTACTAAGAGGATGGCTTGCAGATGGCGGCGGGGGCGGGGGCGGGGCGGGGGGGAGGATGTGCTGGATGAACAGAAAGGTGACAGGTCAGGTGGCCCAAGAGGGCAGGGGAAAGCAGGAGAGCCACCAACATCCTCCTGATAAAGTGATCAGATTTCTGCCTCATGACTCTACAGCTACCACAGTATACCTGGTCTGCATTTTCAGCACAAGAACCAAGTTTCCATAAAGGTCAGCTTCGAAATCATCAAAAAGGGATCAGCTTGCAGTAGTGCTTGGGCACTTCATGAAGGACACTCACAAACATCTTCCCTTCTCTGGGCAGATTCCACCTGAGCTGCCTACATTCTTTAGTTCCTCCCTTCGACGTGGGAAGTGTTGTGGCCTAAAAAGTATAGTTTTCCTGCAACACACATTTACAGATTTAAAGGACACAGGTTCTCTATGACCCCACGGATCATAGCTGTAGAAGAGGACCCACCACAAAGGAGCCACTCTGGAACAGACAAATATCTGCTAGATGGATGTCAAAAGTCAAAGGTGGAGGGTCCCAACAATGGCTTGAGCAAACCACAACTCATGATGCACGCCCACCGCACAGCTAGGCCCGTGGGCAGCTGCAAAACTGGCCAGGCTCCCACCTCTTGAGCTGCCGCAGAAGGTTAACAACCTCATCCCTGGACAAGTCTGGGAATGTTCAAGCCCATCTTCCAAATACTCCAAAATCCTCTATTTGACTGGCTCTGTGTCACTTAGGAGTTTATCTATTTAAAAAGTTAAAAAGTTAGGCGCACCTGGGTGGTTCAGTCGGTTGAGTGTTGGACTTCTGGTTTCAGCTCAGGTCATGGTCTTGCGGTTCATGGGATTGGGCTCCACATGGGGCTCTGCACAGACTGCCAGCACAGAGCCTGCTTGGGATCCTTGCTCTCTGCCCCTCCCCTGCTTGCATGCACGCACGTGCGCACGCACGTGTGTGTGTGTGTGTGTGTGTGTGTGTGTGTGTGTCTGTCTGTCTGTCTCCCTCCTTCTCAGAATAAATAAAGTTTAAAAAAAAAGCAAGTAAAAATTTAAGAAATTAAAGAGGCACCTGGGTGCCTCAGTCGGTTAAGCATCTGACTCTTGATCTCAGCTCAGGTCATGGTCTCACAGTTCGTTAGTTTGAGCCCCGCCTTTGGGCTCCACACTGAGGAGGGCAGAGCCTACTTGGGATTCTCTCTCTCCCTCTCTCTGCCCCTCCCCTGCTCCTGCTCTAAATCTCTCTCTCTCTTTTTCAAAATAAATAAATAAACATTTCTTAAATTTTTTAAGAAGTTAAAGCAAACAAAGCAGTCTGTAATGGCCAAAATTGGAAATAACCTAAATGTCTATCAACAATAGAAAAAGTAATTAAATAATATCATATTCATAGAACTGACTCCCATCTGTCAATGACAAAGAATTATAACTATAAGCTGCAGCAAGGATGAATCTCAAAAACATAATGTTAAAGATAAGGGGCCAGATACAAGAAGACAACAGAGTCCACACTGCATAATGCTTTTTATGGAAACTGTATGAAGTTCAACAACGGGCAGGACTAACCTACGGTGTTAGAAGCCAGGATGGCGGTCACCTTCTGGGTGCAGTGCTTGAGAGGAGGCACAAGAAAGGCTTCTGAGATGCCAGCCATGTTGTGTTTCTGGATCGGAATGCTGTCACCCAAGGGTGTCATGCTGTACACTTATAATTTTGCATACTTTCCTGTATTCATGTGGTGCTTCAATTGTTTAAAAGCAAACAGTTCAGGGGCGCCTGGGTGGCTCAGTCATTTGAGCATCCGACTCTTGATTTCGGCTCAGGTCATGATCCCAGGGTGATGGGATCAAGCCCCACAGTGGGCTCCGTGCTGAGCATGGAAACTGCTAATGATTCTCTCTCTCTCTCAAATTAAAAGAAAAAACAGTTCATTGATTAATCTTCTGAATATTCCTAATCAACATGTATTAAGTTTACATTGGCCTACAAACCCCCACAGGGTGGGTCCTACCACCTCTCCCATTTTATCTACTCTTCCACATGTTCATTCAACGCTTACTGTTCTCTCAAGTCAGCCTCAGGGCCTTTGCACTGGCTGTTGCTTCTGCTTGGAATGTTCTCCCCACAGATATCCACAGGGCCTACCATACAATCCACTACGTCAAAAAGATACTTGTAGCCTCTCATTATTGCAGCATTATTCACAATGGCCAGCACGTGGAAACAACCTAAGTATCCATCAATAGATAAATGAATAAAGGAGGTGTGGTATACACACACACACACACACACACACACACACACACACACTGGAATATTATTCAGCCATGAGAAAGAAGGAAATCCTGCCATTTGCAACAACATGAATGGACCTTGAGAATATTATGCTAAGCGAAATAAGTCAGACAGAAAATGACAAATACTGCATGATCACACTTCCATGTGGAATCTAAAAAAAAAAACAAAACTCACAGATAAAGAGAACAGATTGATGGTTATTAGAGGTGAGGGGGAAGGGAGTGGGAGAAATGAGTGAAGGGAATCAAAGGGCACAAAATTCCATTTATAAGATAATTAAGTCCTGGGGTATAATGTGTGGCATGATATTATTCCAGGGAATACATTATGTATAATAATTATATTCTGGAGGATATAAGCTCCATGAGGGCAGGAATTTCTGTGTTTGGTTCTCTAACTGTATCCTTAGCACCCCAAGAAGTGCCTAACACAGAGTTATAACTCTGTAAATACACACGGAATTAACAACAGCATCACACTCAAATGATATGCCAGGTATTACACTGACCAATTTTATAATCTCTAGTTCATTTACACTCTTTGCCTCATTTAGAGGATTTTTTTCCCCATCGTGGGTAGGTCTGAGTTAAAATGAGATCTTTGCAGGCTTAATTTCCTTTAAAAGTTAATGGATCAGGGCAGCAGTAGCAGCCAAGGCAGAAAAGATTCAGTATTAGCAACTGACCCTTAAGAACAGGGATGAGAAGAAAGAGAGGCATAGTGTTACTAGGTTTGTCTACTCTAAGCCAAAATAAATCACAAAGCTGAATAGCCGCTGTCAATAAAAAAACCACTCCTCAGGAGCAGCTCATTTGATTGTTGGGTCATATGGTCCTCATCCTGGGAAAAGCAGGAAACTGATGGCAGCAAAAATAGTTTGAATTCTTGGCACACTTTCAGAGTTATTTTCCAACCCCTCCGTAAATCACTTTCTCCCACAGCTAAACAGTTCCAAGGATGGGATCTCTCGGTATTACTTTTTACAACTGGGTGTGAATCCACATCTCAAAATAAAGAATCTAATTTAAAAAAATAAAACTTACGCTAAGGATTCGGCTCTGCTAATCTATTCATTTTTTAAGATACTGAAACGCTGGAAAACACACACATTCTTCTGTGCTGTGGGCTTGATGTATAGTGTCTTCATCAAAACACTGTGAGCTTAGAAACTTCCATAACTTCGGTTGTAGCTAAGACAGAATAACGTTTGTAACTGACTTTAAAAAGCAAATTGCAGGGGCACCTGGGTGGCCCAGATGGTTAAGCATCCGACTTCGGCTCAGGTCATGATCTCGTGTTTTGTGAGTTCAAGCCCAACATCAGGCTCTGTGCAGACAACTCAGAGCCTGGAGCCTGTTTCAGATTCTGTGTCTCCCTCTCTCTCTGCCCCTCCCCTGCTTGCACTCTGTCTCTCTCTCTATCTCAAAAATAAATAAACATTAAAAAAAATTTTAAAGCAAATTGCTTTAAATCTTTCTTTTTCTTGTGGATGGTGTGATATTAAAAATGGCCATAAAGCGAAGGCCAGCTCTGAAGGCGGCTAACCAAGGGAAGGAGTGGGCAGTGGTTCAGTGGGTCCACAACCCTTGGGACCACCCAAGGTCCACCTATAGGTGAAAAGGCTCAAGGGTGGGGAACGTCCCATAGATGTGAGACCACCTGAAGAGAAATGGGCTCCAGAAACAGCCAAGCTATCCTCACCTGTTCAAACATTAACCCCTAAAAGAACGTGCAGAAGCCTGGGGAAAGTGTACTGTCCAGATGCTGGTGGAGGTCATCAGGGAAATGCAAATCCAAGCCAGAGTGCAAATCCACTTTACCACTTCACAACCACGAGGATGACTACAAGCAAAAAGTCAAAGGGCACCTGGGTGGCTCAGCCAGTTAAGCGTCTGATTTCTCGATTTTGGCTCAGGTCATGATCTCATGGGTTCGTGAGTTTGAGCCCCTACATCGGGCTCTGCACTGACAGTGAGGAGCCTGCTTGGGATTCTCTCTCCTTCCCTCTCTCTGCCCCTCCCCAGTTTGTGCTGTCTCTCTCTCCCTCTCTCTCTCTCTCTCTCAAAATAAACAAACTTAAAAAGTTTTTAATAAAAAAAAGAAAATAAAAAAATAAAAATAAATAAAACTTTTAGAAGTAAAAAAAAATTATTTTTTTTTAAATTTTTTTTCACATTTATTTATTTTTGAGAGGCAGAGAGACAGAGCAGGGGAGGGGCAGAGAGAGAAGGAGACAGAACCCAAGCAGGCTCCAGGCTCTGAGCTGTCAGCACAGAGCCCTAGGCGGCGCTCGAACTCACAAACCGTGAGATCATGACCTGAGCCGAAGTCGGACGCTTAACCAACTGAGCCACCCAGGCGCCCCCAAAAAGATAGTAATAAGTGTTACTGGTGAGCACGTGGCGTAATTGGAACACTTGAACACTGCCAGTAGGAACATAAATGGTGTGGCCACTGTGGATAACAGTCTGCCAGTCCCTCAAAAAGATAAACACAGAGTGACCACATGACCCAGCAATTCTGCTCCTAGGCATATGAAAACAAATGTCCACGTAAAAACTGGCACACAAATGTTCCTAGCAATATCTTGGCGATAGCCGAAATATGGAAACAACCCAAATGTCCACCAACCAATGAACGGGTGAACAAATTATGGGCAAATCCATGCAATGGAATACAAGTTGGCGATAAAAAGAAATGAGGTGTTGACACAACATGAGGAAACTACAAAACATTAAGCTAACTGAAAGATGCCAGTCATAAACTGCATGATAGAGACAGAAAGTAGATTAGTGGCTGCTCAGGGCTGGGAGAAATGCAGGGGTTGGAAAGAGTGACAACTGAGGGGTCTGGGGCAATGAAGTGGTGATGACAGCACAACTCTGTGATATACTAAAAATCACTTTAAGTGGGTGAATTGTATGGTATGAATATTACATCCCGATATAGCTGTTTGGAAAAAAAAAAAATAGATGTGAGAGACGCTGAACCACACCAACCCTCCTTAAGAAGATGCACTTGGTCCCTCTCAAGAGGTTCCCCTCGCAGGGTGCCGGGAGAGCTCAGTCAGTTAGCGTCCAACTTGATTTCAGCTCGTGACCTGAGGGTTGTGGGATCAAGCCCTATGTTGGGCTTTGCAGTGGGCATGGAGCCTGCTTAAGATTCTCTCTCTTTCTCTCTCTCTCCCTCCCTCCCTCCTTCTCTCTGCTCCTGTCCCCAGCTCATGCATGCCCACTCCCTCTCGCTAAAAAAATGTTTTTAAAGGCAAACTGAATATGAGGCAGTTTACAAAACATACAGTGCTGTGTAGATTTACAACAATAGGCTCAACTGATCCCCAAGTGGCACAACAGCAGTAGAGGTGGGAAAGCAGGGGAGGCCTGGAGAGGGCCCAGCGACGCTGCAAGTTTGCCATGACGAAGGTACTCATTAGGCCTCTGGATTCTCTGGGCTGAAGCTCTCCTGGTAGAAAAGTGAATCGAAATGAGCCCTCTCTGGACATCGAGAATGGTGAAAATGGCTCTCAGGTCTTTTGCAAAATGGGACATAATAAAAATAAAAAGACTCACACGCACTGAGGGGCCCTTTGGAGAGCCAGGGAAGAGTAACAGAAAGGTGAACCAAATGGCTGATTGCCGATGGGTTGCTTCCCCTCCCCCATTCATTAACAGAAAAACAAATAACTGCTGAATCTCTTGACTTTAATTTTAGGCACAATTTTCGTTAGGGTTCAATGCCAGGAAGCATTGAGGTTTCTGCTTCAGGGCCTAAATAATTCACGACTGCTCAGAACATCTAGCCGGAATCCACATGAGGCATAAACCCACTCTGTAGAACCGTGCTGGCAGCCTGTGTGGGTGTCTCCGTCTAAATTCCTGAAGAGCAGGTGCCTGGTCTACTAGCCACCACCCGACACCCATCTGGAAGGCAGAAACCTCCTTCTTTGGCAGATCCCCCTTCCTGAAGCTACTGCCCAAGGTTGACATCTCTAGGGATTACACCTTCATTTACTGAACTTGCTGGTCTTGGGCAGACCAGGGTTCAAATCCCAGCCCACCACTTGGGCTGTGTGATTTGGGACAGGATGCATCTCCGTGGCTCATCTTCCTAACCTTTAAATAGGGATTAAATGAGGTAAAAGGTGCTTGGCCAGGGAGTTGGCACACAGTAAGTGCTCAACAAACGGTAGTGATCACAGTCATTATGATTTGGTAAAGTGTACTCATTTATTTAATCTTTTAGCTAACCAATATTTGTACTGAGCACCTATAATGTCCCAGGCACTGGGCAGGTTCTACACATTGAGATGCAGGAGCACCCCTGCCCTCAACAAAGCTGCCAGTTTAGTGGGGGGGGGGGGGAGACAATAGCCAACAGGTCCCCAAAGCAATGAACAAGTTAATAAACAGCCATATGTGCTATAAAAAAATGTGACCAGGAGCAATGTGATTTGGAGTGTCACTTTAGAGAGAAGGTTCAGCTAGTATGTGTGATGGGGCATTAAAATTGTGTTGGTTTATTAAAAGCTTACTGGCTAATCAATGGATCCACTGGAAAAATCTTTCAAAGCCTTCCAGCAAAAATGAGCACAGGGTCTACCAAGGTCATATATGCAACCAATACCCTCATTGCAAGTCACACTCACACGCTACCTGAGCAAATCTTTTCCCTTTCTGCTCTCCTCCTCCAAGACGCCAGGCCTCCTTTCTTCTTGCCCCTCAGTATCCCGGGTCCTCTGGGATCTAAGTAAGTCACTATTCCCTGAAAGGAATGTCACACGTCAGATGTCTTTCAACATCTCTGACTGTTCTTCACACATCACTGAGGGAGTAGAATTTTAAACAGGGCCCTTGGGAGGAAAGGTCCTCTTTGAAGACATCCTAAGTCTTCAGGACAGGGAGGGTGAGCAGAGAAGGGGGATGAGAATTTATTCCAGTCACACAGCAGAGGAAGAAACAAAAATGACATGATGGAGGGAGAGGTGAGGACACTCCAACCCCAGACGTGACTGTCTATCATCCAGCGCACACACACAAGCCCACCAAAGAGAATGAAGGAGCTCAGAGAAACATAAAGTGGGATCCACCACTTCCGAAGCATTCAGAGACTGAGACAAAAAAAAAACCAACATGACTTACCTCTAGTTCTAGAAGTGTAGCCAACCTAGCCCTCTAAAACAATTCTCTAGGTCATGTGGCCCATACAAACTACACCCCGATGAGGTTGTTGTTACTCCCTAATAAAAGGTGGTTGATAATCATTTTCTGAAAGGAAACAGAAAATTCTGGAAAGATGCACCAAAACAATCTGTGGAGAATGATGACCTCTGAGGAGTACATTTGAAGTAAGGTATAGGAGGATTTCTTTTTCATTGGGTAATCTTTTGTATTATTTGAACCATCACTGTGTTCTATAGTAATTATTAAAGATAAAATATAATATCTCCAAAATAAATGATGGGAGAATTGCTGACTTGAGGAGTGCTATTTATTTATCAATAATTTCAAGTTTTAGTAGTTAATTTCCTTTGTCTAAATCACTGGATGATCCAACAATGTATAAAAAGAATTATACATCACAACCAAGTGGGATTCATCCCACGCACACAAGGCAGGTTCAACATTCAAAAATGATTAATGTAATCCATCACAACAATAAACTAAAAAAAGGAAAATTGAGCGCCTGGGTGCCTCAGTCGTTAAGCATCTGACTTCAGCTAGGTCATGATCTCACTGTTCGTGAGTTCGAGTCCACATCTGGTGAGCCTGTTTCAGGTGAACACAAGGCCCACTTCAGGTGAGCCCCACTTCTCTTTGTCTCTTTCTCTCTCTGTCTCATCATCTCTCTCTCGCTCTCTCGCTCTCCCTCTCTCTCTCTCCTTCTGACCCTTCTGGGATTCTCTCTCTCTCTGCCCCTCACTCACTTGCACCCTCTATAAGTAAGTAAGTAAATAAATAAATAAATAAATAAATGAAAAAATAAAAATCACATGATCCTACCACTAAATGCAGCAAAAACATTTGAACAATATCCAATACCCATTAAAAAAAAAAACCCACTAAGTAAACTAGGCTTGATTAAACTTGATTTTAAAAATCTATCAAGGGGCGCCTGGGTGGCGCAGTCGGTTAGGCGTCCAACTTCAGCCAGGTCACGATCTCGCGGTCCGTGAGTTCGAGCCCCGCGTCGGGCTCTGGGCTGATGGCTCAGAGCCTGGAGCCTGTTTCCAATTCTGTGTCTCCCTCTCTCTCTGCCCCTCCCCCGTTCATGCTCTGTCTCTCTCTGTCCCAAAAATAAATAAACGTTGAAAAAAAAAAAATTTTTAAAAAATAAAAAAATAAAAAAAATAAAAATCTATCAAAAAAAAAAAAAAAAAAACCCTACAGCTAACATCACAGTCAATGGTGAGAAACTCAAAGTTTTCCCACTAAGATCAGGAACAAGGCAAGGATGTTCCCTTTCACCAACTCCTTTTCAACATCATACTGGAAGTTCTTGCTAAGGCAAAAAGGCAACAAAAGAAAAGAAAAGTTGTACAAGTTAGGAAGGAAGTAATAAAATTGTCCTTGTTCACAGATGACGTGATTGTCCATGTAGAAAATCTGCAAACATCAACAGAAAAGCAAGGTTAATATAGAAAAGTCAACCTCTTTCCTGTATACCAGGAATCAACAGTGGAATTTGAACTTAAGTAATTGTATGTCACATCTTTCTAGGTACAGAAAAAAAAACATGGCAACATAGACCAGGCTCACATAAATAATGCCTTATCATGAAGTCAAAAGAACAATGAAAATGGATGTCTGGATGCCTGGGTCCCAGCCAGTTACTCAGCATTCAAATACCTTGTCTTCCCTGGATTTCAGATGCTCCTGAGAAAGATACAGGCATTGGACTAAAAAATCTAAAGTCCTTTCCCATTTTCTAAGTCCTCTTGGAGAATAAAAGTCCACATCTTCCTCAAAATGTCCCACGCTTTTAAAATTACAAAAGCAAACAACACGTGCTTATCAAAAGTTCCAATGATACAGAAGAATGTAGAGAAGAACAAGACTGTTTTCCTGTGCTACTCCCCAAACTTGCCTCTCCACGCCTCTCTCCTCCCGGAGTTAACCACCGCTAAGATGCTAATGCTGTGCTGTGTGATAACCACCAGCACAGGTACCTGTTTAAATTTGGATTGGTAACGAATTAAAATTAAATAACATTGGAGTTCAGTTCCTCAGGCACGTATGTCACATTCTATGAGCTCAACAGCCACTTTCGGCTAGTGGTTACCAAGTTGTACGGCACAGATATAAAACAGCTTCACCATCACAAAAGTTCTACTGGACAATGTTTGTCTAAAGTATACAAGGAGGCCTTTTTCTTTTTTTTTTTTAAAGTTTATTTATCTTTGGGACAGAGAGAGACAGAGCATGAACGGGGGAGGCGCAGAGAGAGAGGGAGACACAGAATCGGAAACAGGCTCCAGGCTCCGAGCCATCAGCCCAGAGCCCGATGCGGGGCTCGAACCCACGGACCGCGAGATCCTGACCCGGCTGAAGTCGGACGCTTAACCGACTGCGCCACCCAGGCGCCCCAAGGAGGCCTTTTTCAAGTCATCTCATTTCCATTCAACACTTACTTCCTGCAGCTGTTCAACATCTACTTGCTGATTTCCATCAGGCCCTCCCTGCTTGGGCTCGGAACTATCCCAACAAGTTAGTGGAGTGAGTTGCCTTGGAAAGGTCTGTCAGTTCCCTGATCTCTAATTAAGAAAGACTTGCTTCATCAATGGGCTCACTGAAGGTCATGGAACCATCACCACCCCCAACGACACATAAAAGTTTAAAACCTTAGGGGCGCCTGGGTGGCGCAGTCGGTTAAGCGTCCGACTTCAGCCAGGTCATGATCTCGCGGTCCGTGAGTTCGAGCCCCGCGTCGGGCTCTGGGCTGATGGCTCAGAGCCTGGAGCCTGTTTCCGATTCTGTGTCTCCCTCTCTCTCTGCCCCTCCCCCGTTCATGCTCTGTCTCTCTCTGTCCCAAAAATAAATAAACGTTGAAAAAAGAAAATTAAAAAAAAAAAAAAAAAGTTTAAAACCTTCACTAAGAACTCGAAAACTCCAGCGTTCCTCATGGTGGTGTTTTCCAAGAAGCACTGAGGCATTCAAAGCCAAAGATAAAACACCCAATGTATCTTACCTCTAGCTCTGGAAGTGTAGCTTAGCTGCAAACCAATTTTCCAGGTCATTTTGGCCCATGCAAACCATGCCTCAATGGGGTTATCTTAATTATTCCCTAGTAAGAGTAGTAATTCCCTAGTAAACAGTAGTCATATTGTTTTCTAGACTCCAACTGTCCACTCTATTGTCTACGTAGTCTGAGCAGGTAATTGCCAACTCTCCACTGCATAGTATAGAACTCTCTGTTGATGTATAAAATCATAATGCATTTCTTTTAGCTTCCCACAAACACAATGCCTTTGCCTACACTCAGCCTTCTGCTAGAATGCCCTTCTTTGCCCAGCTCTACACCTCTGTATAGACTCCCCTGATTTACTGGCCAAACAATACTTACCTTTTCTTTAAAACTCACTTGAGACATCATCTCCAGAAAATCTTCCCTGTTCTATTCAGGCTAGATTAGTAGCCCCAGGGGCTACTCCAGAATTTCTATATAGGAGACACTTTGTAGGTGAAAATCTAGTAGGAAGCGGGCAAGCGAGTTTGTAACTTCTCTTAAAATCACATTATATAGCAAGGCACAATTTTTGCTGAGATATTTGCAAGAAGAGCAAAGTTCTTAATATGATTTTTTTAACGTTTATTTATTTTTGAGAGAGACAGCACAAGCAGAGGAGGGGCAGATAGGGAGACACAATCCGAAGCAGGCTCCAGGCTCTGAGCTGTCAGCACAGAGCCTGACGTGGGGCATGAACTCACGAGCCCATGAGATCAGGACCTGAGCGAAGTCAGACACTCAACCAACTGAGCCACCCAGACGCCCCAAGAAGAGCAAGTTCTTAAAGATGTTCTTATTTACAAGTAAATGTGAGTGAGAAAATATCAGTGATCCATTTAAAGAACATCCTTTTGAGAAGCAGTGACTTTGGAGGAGAGCAACCAGAGATTAAAGGAGGGATAAACCCTCCCCCAAGCAACACTTCGGCTCTACTGTTGGCTGCTCTGTTTGCTCCAACAATGTTCTGGTGCCCTTCTATCATAGTATTAGCATCTTGAATCTGTTTATGTGTGCATCTTCTCCACTAGACAGCAAAGGACCATATTTTTCTTTATCTTTGTATCTCTAATCCTCAGACCAGTCCTTAACAGAGGTGCTCAATAAATGTTTGTTGGATGGATGGATGGATGGATGGATGGATGGATGGATAAATGGATGGATGGATGAATGGATGGATGGATGGATGGATGGATGGATGGATAGATGGAAGGATGTGAGGAGACACTTTCTTAATATTCAATTTTACCTTCAGACCAAAATCTTCTAAAAGATAAAGACCTTGAATCTCAAAATCAATATCTCTCCCTCAACCTTTCTCTTTCTCCCCCTCCATTTCCAGTAATACCAGAAAAATGTTTTATATTTAACAACCGCTCAATACAAAGGCTGGCATTCCCCACCCAGTGAGTGTACTAAAGAAAGACTGGGGAGAAAGAAGAAAGAAATCTTTAACAATAAATATTGGATAATAGCTTTAAAACCCTCCCCTTCTCTAATGGAGGTACAATTTGGAGATAAACCTAAACCACCTTCCTCTCTGTGGCATATGATTAAAATCTGCTTTGTTCTTCTAATTTGCTCTTCTCAAATTACCACACTGCTGCTGGCGCTGCAAACTCAGACTTGACGGCTGCCCTTGAATTACTGTACAACTTTTCCTTTTTTTTTCTTTTATTCAGCATTGAACCAAGAAGGTGCCACCTACAACCTGGTGGAGAAATTATGTCTCCAAACCTGGAGACAAAAGGCGCCGTTCAAGGTGTCCCTTCCACCCCCTGCGCCATGACACCGCTCCGCGTTAAGTACATCTCCCTTGAGGTTTGGGAACACAAGAGGTGAAGTTCTCCTTGATAAGGCTCCAGGTGGTACTGAGTGTTTCTTCCATCCCTGACTCCAGGGATTTTATTATTCTTCTGTCTAAGCTTGCAAAACAAAGAGAGCCTGACAAGGATGTGGCAAGGGCCTAACTAACAAACGTTTGGTTTTCATATGCTTTCGGAAGTCCTCTAAATACCATGGTCTGAGATTGCTAAGAGTTCAACTTCCAGAGTCAATCTCAAAGCTACAAGGTAAATTACCATACAGGACAGAAAGAAAATTCTAGCAACATCATCCTTCCTCTTTTTTTTTTCCTTTCAATTTCTTAGGAATTAATCTGAAATTTCAAAGTGCAAGCAAAGTTTATGCCAAGCCAAACAAGTAAAGAAAAAGGGAGGTGTTTTTCAACTATCTAGTTATGTGACACAGCAAAATATTCATAAATACACGATAAGTTGATCGCACTTTTCACGTGGATATACACCGAACCACATGTTGACAAAAAGAAAGTAGAGAAGAACTAAAATTGTGTCCTCAGATGACAGTTCTTTTTTTTAATGTTTATTTATTTATTCTGAGAGAGAGAGAGAGAGCGTGTGCAAGCGAGAAAGGGGAAGGGACAGAGAGAGAGAATCCCAAGCAGCTCCATGCTGTCAATGAAGAGCTGGATGCGGGGCTCGAACCCACGAACTGTGAGATCATGACCTTAGCCGAAGTTGGGTCCTTAACCAACTGAGCCACCCAGGTGCCCCTTCAGATGACAGTGCTAAAATGTCAATATGCAGGGGTGCCAGGGTGGCTCAGTTAAGAGGCCAACTTCGGCTCAGGTCACAATCTCATGGTTCATGAGTTGGAGCCCAACATCAGGCTCTGTACTGACAGGGTGGAGCCTGCTTGGGATTCTCTCTCTCTCCCTCTCTCTCTCTCTTTCTCTGACCCTCCCCAACTTGCACTTCCTCTCTCTCTCTCTCTCTCTCTCTCTCTCTCTCAAAATAAATAAGTAAATAATAAAATAAAATGTCAATATGCTGTCTTTACCCAGAAATGTGGTCAGTGTATGGCTTCTCCCTTCTGTTATTAGAAAAGTTGCCAGTGAAAAAGAATTGCAGCATTTAGACTACCAAAGAAGGTTCAAACACAAAATAATGTAGTATTTAAGCAGAGTAGGAGCAAACCTAAAACTCAACACACCAGACCCCATCCTACTTTTGCTAAATATGTGACCTTAGGGAAATCACATCACCTCTCTGAGACTGAGATTCAATTTAATCAACTAGCTAATGCACATCATTAACATACTACTCAAGGATATCAAGAGGCAGATGAGGGTAGAGAAAGGATGCTACTAAACAAAGAACAATAAATACCCAACACCACCATAACACTGTAGACAACACCTACATACAGACACAGATCACAAGGACTAGAATTATTTTCAGAACAATGAGCAGCACTATGTATAGAGACCATCCCCCAAAATAACATCGGCTAGTAACATCAAGGAAGAATTATTAGCCAACTTATTAATGAGGCCTTCGTCCTCTCTTCTATTAATATTTTAAGACTGCTTAATTTTATTTTTTAAAATTTTTAAAAATGTTTTTATTGATTTTTGAGACAGAGAGAGACAGAGCATGAGCAGGGGAGGGGCAGAGAGAGAGAGGGAGACAGGGAATCTGAAGCAGGCTCCAGGCTCTGAGCTGTCGGCACAGAGCCCGATGCAGGGCTCCAACTCACAGACTGTGAGATCATGACCTGAGCTGAAGTTGGATGCTTGACCCGAATGAGCCACCCAGGTGCCCCAAGACTGCTTAATTTTATTACCAGTCCATTAGTAAATGATATTGTGTTTGAATTTTTAGTTTGTGTATGAAGATCCTGGTTCATTCGATCCTTTCCAGGCCAATGTTTACCAGCAAACCCTCATGCCTTAAAGCAACAAATTACACCTCTGAGGGGAGAGATAATGAACCAAACCCTAATCTGTTAATATACTAATTGCTTTCCCCTGCTATAGAATAATCACGCTTCAAACCTCAGCATATATATTCAGACAAAACTCTATTGTGCATCTACAATCTGGTCCTTCTGTTACTAATATTAGATTATTTCTTGGAGCAATTACACAGAACTCGAATTTATTTTAATTAATAGTCACAATAATCCCCTGGGAACTAAATAGAAAACAAAATTTGCTATAGGAGATATAGGAGGTATAAATTAATATTAAATAATAGATAAATTATTACAGCATAACTCGCAAAGCTGCTCTTCATACAACATGTTGGTTTACTTTCATTTTGTACCAAGCTGGTAGGATTTTAAGATGTATTATCTGTTTAACGTTCGTGACACTGTCTCAAAGGGTGACTTCCCTGGAGTGAAAATCCAATGCTTTGTAACACAGAACCTTCAGGCTGAGAGAAGACTTTTTTCATTTGCTAGTCCAAGCAAGGAAATGAGGATGAAGAGCAGAAAAATGCTTTTCCACTGGTAACTCTGATCTGGCTGCCATGCTTGCAGGAGAAAATGGAGAAGCCCCCACTCTGGTCCAAGTTGCCTCACAAAAGAAAAGCGGCCAAGCATTCTTGGGAAGAATTCCAGAGCTCATAATCCATTGGTTTGATCTACGAGGATGCCCCCAACAGAAAGATAGACAGAAAAGACCCATCCTGATGGTTTCATCTCACACCTCCATGGTTTCTATCATCACTTGTGTGCACACTAAAGGACTCCCTTATCTGTGTCTCCACACCAGACCTCTCTGCTGACTTTGTCTGCTTATTTCCAACTGTCTACTGGGAATTCTCCACTCAGATACCCTACAGGCTCCTCAAGGTTAAGAGCCCAAAATGAAACTCCTCATCATCTCCTCCTCCTCATCTTCTCAGGGCCAATTTTATGGGTGCATGACCCATGCTTAGAAGGGCCCCACACTTGGTTTAAAAGTCGACTGCTGCATTCTTGGAATTCTTAATTTTTTAACAAAGGGCTCCGTGTTTTCACTTTGCAATAGGCCCCCAAATTATGTGGCCATTTCTGTCTTTCCGGGGGGGGGGGCGGTGAGGGGGGCAGGGCATGGCCATTACCTTTGTTACGGAAACAAACCGCGTGGGACTGAATCCCGGATTCTCCCTTCCTTCATTTCTACATCTGATCATGTGGCTTCACACTCCGGGTTTTATATCGAGCAAAGGCTCACCTGACTTGAAATGCCTTTTTCTCCTTCTTCAAATAATTGATTTCCACTTGTCCTTTAATTATTAATCAAGATCCATCTATACCAGAAATACTTATTGATGCCTCAGTCTGATATAGATGCCTCCTCTTGGTTCTTCATCTCCATATGCCTGTCACTACAGCTGTCATTTTGTCCTTGTACCATTATCTTGTCTCTCTTCCCCCAAATGACTGGGAGCTTCTTGATGGCTGTTTATTTTTTTCTTTTTATGTCTAGTTACCCGCTCTGTACTCAGCATACAGAAGATATATTTGAAATGCTTATCAAATAAGATTGATGTTATTTCAAAACACTTCACTAATCCACTTTTAAAAATATAATTGTTAGATCTACACAATTGCTCTTTCCTCTTAGACTAAGCTTCATTTTCTTTTAAATGTTTATATATTCTTGAGAGAGCGACAGAGCACGAGCAGGGGAGGGGCAGAGAGAGAGCAGAATCTGAAGCAGGCTCCAGGCTCTGAGTTGTCAGCACAGAGCCCAACGTGAGGCTTGAACTCACGAGCCCGTGAGATCACGACCTGAGCTGAAGTCGGAGGCTTAACCGACTGAGCCACCCAGGCGCCCCAAGCTTCATTTTTTTTTTTTTAAGTTATCGTCTCACTTCTCTCCTAAACCTTCAGGGAAAGCAACCAAAACAAACAGCTTCAGAGCCTATGTTACACCTCGAATGCATTTTTCACTGTCCTCCAGGGTCACTGTCCCCTGGGATCACTTCTGCAAGTGAGGACAGCTGGGTCCCCTCTGCCCCAGGGAGCTTCCAGGCACTGCTGGCTGACATACAATGATTTGTTTGTGCCAAGAAGTTGCCAGGGTTCCTCTGCAATGCCACTGAGAGTCCAGGATATAGGAAAGCAAGAGCAGGAAGTGTGGCCCAGAGAGACAAGAAGTCTCTTATTAACCCTGCACCCCCATGTGCTCAACACTTCATCAGATTGGCCATCATAGGAAATCCTGCTTAAAAAACAATCTCGTGATTCGGCTGCAGCTGGGAATCAAAAGGAATCATGCCAGCCCAGCATCGGTATCTCATCAGTATTTCAATCTGTCATGATACACACACCTGGATGGATTCCTTTATCCATTCATTCACTTACTCAAACATTCACTGAACATCTACTAAGGGAAATGTGCCGGGTGAGAGGTTATCAAGGGAGATAAAAGCCAAAAAGTCCCCACACTCAAGGAAATGAAGAATTTCATTATGAGGGGCACCTGGGCGGCTCAGTCAGTTACACATCTGACTTTGGCTCAGGTCACGATCTCACAGTTCATGAGTTCCAGCCCCGCGTTGGGCGCTGTGCTGACAGCTCAGAGCCTGGAGCCTGCTTCAGATTCTATGTCTCCCTCTCTCTCTGCCCCTCCCTCACTCATGCTCTGTCTCTCTCTAGATAAAAATAAAAAATAAATAAATAAATAAAAATAAGAATTTCATTATGAGACAGATAAATTCCCCTAACTCCGTACCATTCCACAGACCAGTAACAGCAGCTTGTTAGAATGCTGGAAGCTTGTTGGAGATGCTGAATTCCAGGGCCTTCCGCAGGACTTCGTAGTTGAGTTTTGTTTTGTTTTGTTTTTTTATTTTATTTATTTATTCTGAGAGGGTTGGAGAAGAGCAGAGAGAAAGGGAAAGAGAGAGCCAATCCCAAGCAAGCTCCGCACCGTCAGCACGAAGCCTAACTCAGGGCTCGAACTCATGCACTGTGAGATCATGATCTGAGCCGAACCCAAGAGTCAGACGCTTAATCTGCTGAGCCACCCAGGGGCTCCAGGACCTCCTAGATCAGCATAGGCATCTTAACAAGGGCACAGAGGAGCCACATGAATTATCAGAGACTAAGAAGCATTTACACTTCCCTCCCAAGAGCTGAACACCAACTCTTTTGGGCCTGAATTAAGTTCAACTCTCACTCACAAAACCTGCCCTAACAATTCCTGACCATAATCCTACTTTTCCCCATTTCTAGACTCCAGGTCTGGCTCTCTGCTACTTCATAGAAGCAACATGAATCCTTCATCACACAAAGCGGAAACAAGGAGAAACCGTGCTATACATACCACATGCCTATCACTCATGCACATGAACCTCATACTGGATTCTCTGCAGGGCAAACTCTGATATTTCTTTTCATGCAATTTTTTTAAGTTTATTTATTTTGACAGAGAAAGAGAAAGAACAAGTAGGGGAGGGGCAAAGAGAGAGGGAGACAGAGGATCTGAAGCAGGCTCTGTGCTGACAGCAGAGAGCCCAATTTGGGGCTCGAACTCATGAACCGTGAGATCATGACCTGAGCCAAAGTTGGATGCTTAACCGCTTGAGCCACCCAGGTGCCCCCTCCATTCCTGCAATTTTTAAGTTTTCCCAAAATGCCTACTTAGAAAAAGAAGTAGAACTTAAGAGTTCAAGTGACTAATTCAAGTGACTTCAAGTGGTTTACATTTTAAACTGTTAACCCATTGTTGCTGTACCCTTTCCAGTCAGAAGAGGGGTCTCAAAGTAAGACGTGGCTTTATCTAATTATTACAGTTGAAAACTGAAGATTCAGCTGGAGAGCAAGTTCATTTGGGAAATGCTTACTCCAGTGGAATCTAGTTTTGTCCTTCTCTTAACATTGCTACACACGCACAAGCACACACGCGTGCGCACATGCACACACACACACACACACACACACACAAAAGTACATAGTTACTAGTAAGAATTCCAAATACACATATACACATTTTCCATGTATACAATGGGTGTTTTTTACTTAGTTGCTATCATTTCAAATACCTGTAACTTGTCATGAATCTTCTGGAGGTCCACGATACACTGGGAGTTCCATTTTGATTTATTTGTTGTTTTTTTTTTTTTTATATTTCAATAAGTTCAGTAAATTCAGAGGCACCAAAACCTATAGCTCTTAAGCTTGTTGGTCTCAAAACTCCTGTACACTATGAAGGATCCCTAGAATTTTTATTTGTGTTGGATATATCAATTTCCTGAGAATTTTTTTGAATAGTGAATGTTTTGAGTCATGCAAGAATAATAAACCCACTGCACATTAACAAAAGTTGCACATTTTATGAAAAATAACTTGTATTTACAAAATAACTAATTTAATGAGAAAAGTAGCATTGTTTTACATTTTTGCAAAAATCTTTAATGTCTGGCTCAATAAAAGACAGCTGGATTCTCACATCTGCTTCTGCATTTAATGTGTTTCCATAGCACATATCATACAGCCTCTAGAAAACTCCACTGCACACTTGTGAGAGAACGAGAGTGGAAAAAGCAAACAACATCTCAACAAGGATGACAAGACAATTCAATGGGGAAGAAAATCGTTTTTTCAAACAACGGTGCTGGGATAGCTAAATATTCACATGCGTAAGAATAAAGTTGGACCCCTACTTTACACCCTATACAAAAGTTAACTCTAACTGGATCAAAGATAAGGAGTAGCTGTGTGCTACTGTGAATTATAATAAGAAATATACGTTTTGTCTTTGTCCTCATTTCTGGCACAGAGCTCCTAAAACCCTTGTAATTCCCTAAGTGACGTGAGCAATAAAAGTATCTTTTGTTATGTTAATGAGGTGACTTTTGGAAATCCCCTGTGGATGGGGGCTGGTTGCCAGGAGAACCGGGTGTTTAGAGAGGGTTGGAACTTGCAATCCCACTGCCCAGACCTCCAGGGAGGGGAGAGGAGCTGGAAATTGAGTTCAACCACCAATGGTCAATGATTTAATCAATCGTGCCTATGTAATGAAGCCTCCATAAAAACCCAAAAGGACAGAATTCTGAGAGCTTCCAGGAGATTGCTACTCCTTGGAGAGGATATGGAAGCTCCATACCCTTCCCCCTGCACCTTGCTCTATGCGTCTCTTCCATCTGGCTGTTACAGCCTTTTCTAATAAACTAGTGATCTAGTAAATAGAATGTTTTTCTGGGTTCTGGGAGCCGCTCCAGCAAACTAATCAAACTCGAGGAGGTTGTGAGAACCTCTGATCTACAACCAGTCAATCAGAAGCCTAGGTGACAGCCTGGACTCGTGACTGGCCTCTGAAATGGGGGCGGTCTTATGGGACTGAGCCTGTAGGATGTGATGTTATCTCCAGGTAGACAGTGTCAAAATGGAATTGAATTGCATGTGTAGGTGGTGTTGGATGTATGGGGGAAAACCCTCTCTCCGTACAGTGGAATGGGAACCAGAACACTCCCAGGCTGTTAATGGGTACAGGTTTATTTGGGGGATGATGAAAGTCTTCTGGAAACAGACAGTAGTAATGATTGTACAACCTTTTGAATACACTAAAATTCACTGAAATGTACACTTTAAATTGGTAAATTGTGTTGTGTATAAATTATATATTAATACAATAATGAATCCAAAACCTAAAGGTAAAACTATAAAACTATTTAAAAAAACATAGGCAGAAGTCTTCATGACCCTGGATTATGAAATAGCTTCCTAGCTATGACATCAAAAATACAAGCAACAAAAGGAAAAAAAAAGTTGGAGTTCATCAAAGTTGAAAAACTTCTGACACCATCAAGAAAGTAAATTCTTTTGGGGCGCCTGGGTGGGTCAGTTAGTTAAGTATTTGACTCTTGATTTTGGCTCAGGTCATGATCTCGGCATCTGTGAGTTCGAGCCCTGTTTCGGGCTCTTGCTGACAGCTCAGCCTGCTTTGGATTCTGTGTCTCCTTCTCTCTCTGCCTCTCCCCCACTTGTGCTCTGTCTCTCTCTCTCTCTCTCTCTCTCTCTCTCTCTCTCTCAAAAATAAATAAACATTTAAGAAAAAAAGATTCTCTCTTTCTCTCTCTCTCTCTCTCTCTCTCTCCTTTTGCCCCTTTCCCCCACTCACATGCTCTCACTATCTCTCTCTCTTAAAAAGAAAAAGAAAATAAATAAAGTAAGAAGACAACCCACAGAACAGGAAAAATATTTACAAGTCATGTATTATATAAGTATCCAGAACATATAAAGAACTCTTACAACTCAATAATAAGACAATCCAACTTAAAAATGGGCAAAGAATCCAAATAATTCTCCAAAAAAGATATACACATGGCCCACTGGCACATGAAAAGATACTCAACATCATTAGCCACCAAGGAAATGCAAATCAAAACCACAGTAAGAATACCACCTCACACCCACTAAGGTGGTTATAACCAAACAGACAAATAATAAAAAGTGTTGGCAAGGATGTGGAGAAATTGAAACCCTTGTACACAGCTGATGGGGATGTAAAATGGTGGGGCTCCTTGAGAAAATAGTTCGGCAGTCTTCAAAAAGTTAAACGTAGACCCAGCCAGTAATTTCATTCCCAGGCATACGCCCAAAAGAAATGAAAGTGTATCCACACAGAAATGTTTGCAGTAATGTTCACTGCAACATTATTTGTAACAGCCAAAAAGTGGAAATAGCCCAAATTTTCACCAGCTGATGAGCTGGTCTAGCCACACACTGGAATATTATTCAGCAATAAAAAGGGAAGAAGTACTGATACGTGCTACAACGTGGATGAACCTTGAAAACATGCTTAGAAGCCAGGCACAAAAGCCCACATATTGTATGTTTCCATTTTTTTTATCAAACGCCCACAGCAGACAAATCTACAGAGACAGAAAGTAGATGAGTGGTTTCCTAGGGCTGGAAGGGTCAGGGGAAAAGGAGGGTATGACTGCTAAAAGGCACTGGGTTTCTTCTGGGGATGGTGAAAAAGTTTCAAAATTGATTGTGGTGATAGATGCCCAGTTCTGTGAAGATATTAAAACCGTATACTTTAGGAAGATTTAAGTATGTGAATTACATCTCAATAAAACTATTCCCCAAGGAAGGCAAACTACATTTTAGTATTACTTTGAAAATAGTTTGAACCTCGAAGATGCCCTGAAAGGATCTGAGGGACATCCAGGGGTCCCCAGGGCACAATTTGAGAACCACTGACCCAGACAAAATATCTAGTGTGGGTATTATGGGTTATCTTTCTAGCAGCTATCTCCCCCTCTCTTCCCCCCCTCTCAAGAGAGCCTTGATTTTTAGGTATTGACCCACCCCCACCATACAGGCCACCAGCAGGAGGGAAGTTGACTCCATGCTGAGTCCCAGGGTCAGGTTCTGCTCACCTTAAGCTAATAAGCACATTCCCTCCCACTGACCACAGTCCCTGGTTCAGGGATGGGCATGTGACAGGGATGGGCATGTAGTCCAGTGGCTACAGGACTTTTGCTTGGAATGCTGGGTTGGAAGTCATTTCTCTCTGCCTCTGGAGGGTGTCCCACGAGACGGTGAGAACTGACACTACCATAACCATTCCCTGCCAGTATGAGGATAAAGCCTTACAAAAGGCAGGATGGGGGCGCCTGGGTGGCTCAGGGGATTAAACGTCCAACTCTTGATTTCCACTCAGGTCATGATCTCACGGTTTGTGAGTTCAAGTGCCACATCAGGCTCTGAGCTGGCATTGCAGAGCCTGCTTGGGATTCTCCGCTTCTCCCCTGCTCGCTCTCTATCTCTTTCTCTCAAGATAAATAAACATCTAAAAAAAATTAAAAAGAAGGCAGGATCATCCTAGAATGAAGCCCTTAACTCAAGACTTCTGGATATATGATCCAGCAAGTGTCCTTAATGTTAAAGTCAGTTTGAATTAGAATTTGTTAGATGTCGTTACAAGCACCCAGCTGATATACTGTCCAAATGATGTGGAGCCAACGATATTACATTCACTCTGCAGTCAATACACTTTGCCTTTGCTTTGAGGACATCAAGAGATAAGATCTTAGCAGACCATTGAAATAACATTACTTTTTTATTCACAACATACTTAATATAAAGAGCTGGCCCATATAATCTAGGCTTAAAAACGTCAGAGCGGGGCCACAGTATTTCACAAAGTGCCTCCCCCTTCTCTTCCTTTTGTGTCTGATTTTTAGTGGACTCTTAATGGCATTCGAGATGAGTCTGATAGAGAAAAGTGTTGGAGTGTCCTTGTTATCAGAAGAGGTGTGGCTGTCGATTGGACCTAGCTTGGATTTCATCACCAGGACCATCGTGGGGCCTGATATTCAGCACATGTGAATGTTTGCATGTGATCATCCAGTTCCTGTTCCAACAGATGAGAAAAAAAGGAATAAACTACTCTCTTTTTTCCCCCAGATAAATTAATTAGAATAGTGTTCTACATTTGGGTGATGTTTTAACCTTTACAACATGCTCTCATATACGTCATCTCAACAACCCAATGGAGGCTGGCAACAAAGAATTATTGTGCCTATTTCACAGATGGACAACAGGAGGCATAGGGACCTGTTTAAGATCTTGCATAATCATAAAATGATGGAATTTAGGCTTAAAGACATTAGAGCCTAAGCTAAAGCCTCCCCACTACTTAGAATTACCTCGACTACAGCTTCACATAATAATAATAACAGTATTTTTTCAGCTCTTACTAGGGGCCAGGTACCAAGCATTACAACAAGCCCATGCGGTCTCTGCTATTGTTATCCCCACTTTACAGATGAGCAAACTGAGACCCAAATTGGGAAAGTGACTTGCCCAAAGTCACCTGGCTAGGCAGTGGTTGAGCCAGGGTTCCAACCCAAGCAAGTAGTACTCCAGAACATAAGCTCTCAGCCTCTTCGCCATATGGCCACTTCAACAAGAGTAGAGCTCTACCAGCTGTGCCTCTGCGACTTAGATGACTCGCAGCTGCCCAGAACCCACCAGTTCAGTAACGACTGAAGTGCCATTTAACAACACAAGCAACAAAGGACAACCCAACAATGTTTCCTATTCTGGAATATGATCATAAAAGGTTACCTCTAGTAAGCCATGGCTTACATAACAGCTCATTAAACTCTTCTGACAATTTTATTGTAACAATAATTGCAACTCAATCTGACCAGTTCTGAAAGACGCAACAGCTCTCCCTGCCTCAGAAAGACCACAGACATGCATGTGCGAGTACCCCCCCCACCGACACACACACACGCTTCTCCATTGCTTCCATAAGGTCAAAGCCCACCTCCCACTATAGAGAGTGAAGAGCAAAGCTACCAGACGCACATGTTCCTAGACTCTTTTGAAGCTAGGGCACGTGTGTATGATCCAGTCCTGGCCAACAAGATCTGACAGGAAGACTGAGGGGGGCCTCTAGGAAAGGTCTTCTTCTGGGATAAAAAGAAATGCACGAGGAAGTACCACCTCTTATATCGTGGATACAGTAGTGCCTGACACATCCACATCACATCCACAATGCCCGCAGCCACCTTATGATAATGACCACTCTAAGCAACAGAGCTGATGTGCTAAGGATGACAGAGTGGAAAGACGGAAAGCACCCAGGTCCATGCAGAACCACCAGACAACTCTGCAACTGCCCTACCTCTGGACTTCTCATTACAGAAGACACTTAGTGCACTTATTATTTAATCCACTTCAACTTGGCCACTCTCTCACTTGCAGCCGAAAGCACCCTAACTCTCAAGTCTCAAGAGACAGCTACTGCAGGAAGAGCTCTGCATTTTTAGTCCAACAACCTGGGTTCTAAGCTACTTCGTTGCCTGGTAACCCAAATAGCATAATCTCTATAGGCCTCTTTTTCCCTTATCTAGAAAACTGAGGTGATACTCAATAACACAATAACATCAATAAAAGGGAGAGAAGAAAATCATGAGATAAAGTGTATCCAACCCCTTTGTTAACAACAGTGTTCCACTCCAGTGCAACTGGTCTAGGTAATGATTAAACCAAACTTATTAAATTGGAACCATCCATCTAACCCAACTCCCTTATTTTACAAAAGAGGAAACACTGACTACAAATGTCAAGTGACTTGCTCCTTGTCACCAAACTGGTTGGTAACATAATTAAACCATGTATCTCCCAATCCAGTGTTGTCATGCTACTGTCATGCTGATAGGTAAAGAGCTAGATTAAATACTGGGCGTTCATTCAATCAACAAGCGTTTATCGAACACAATTATATGCCAGGTACTCCTTCAGGTATTGGGGAATCCTTAATGAACAACAACAACCTCAACAAAATGTTCCTACCCTGCGAATTTAACAATCTACAAAGGAAATTATTCAATCTACATTTATAAATATTTATTGAGTGCCTAATGTGTGTTAAGCACTATGTTAGAGTTTCTGTTCAAACACAAATCAAAGTCCCCAGCCAATTCCAATGACATCAACCATGTTTACCAGGCTTTGCTAAAGAGTGTATCATGTGAAAAGTCTACGTTTTACTCAATAAAAGTCAGTATTGAAAAATGACAAGTTCATTAGAAGGAGTTATGAATAACCATGCCAGCATCTGGGAGGGGGGGGGGGAGTGGATATGATGGGAGAGGTGGCTAACTAGGACTCCACTCTGCTAAAAGCAGAAAGACTGAATAAAAGAGGTAAGAGTTAACTCATGTCCTTCTACACTGTCCAGACTTCAAGGATTGGCTCAGCTGGAAAAGCCTAGTAGGGAGTATTCGGCAACTCCTTCCTTTCCCCAGGCCTCCGTCTGGTGCCTTACACTCTCTTTTTGCTCCCTGTCCACTTGGAATTCCTCTTCCCCAGCCCTAAACAGTCATACCCTAATGACGTGATGGGACAACATCCTAAACTCCGTGGAAAGAGACAGAGCAAGTGACTTTCAGCAGCTCCCCTGGAACAGATACCAGGCAGCTGACACTGGGCCATTAGGTTGTTTCTTTGAAGTTTTCCTTGTCAATAAGCACTCCAATTATCTAATTTGGAAAAGAATAATTAAAAGCTGTTGTTTTGCAAAAACAAAAACAAAAACAAAAACCCTTCATAACTCATATGTTGTGCAGATTTTGGAGGGAGGATGAATGCGACAGTGCACATACTTCTTTATCTTTGTGATTCCCTGGAACAGAGGGGAAAGGCAAGCCAGGAAAGATGGAGGGATGGATTCCCCAGGGCATGTACTAATAACTCCAATAGTTCTTTTTTCAAAATACCATTTTGTTCTAACTTCAAGCAAATGGAAAGTTCTCTGTGACCCTGTACCCAGAAGGGCAATTTCAATTCCTGGACTTGAAAAAGCCTAGGAAGGCAGAAGGTCCAAAACTATCAACACAGGATCTTTAATTCATTTCAATTGGTTAAATAATAATCACCATTTGGAGGCAGAAGGAGCAGAAAAAGATGTGCCACAAAATGAAACCTTTGACTTTTAAGCAATTCCAAAGTCAACATTTTGGAATATAGCACATTAACCTCTTTGGCATGGGTTGGGCCATACAGACTCTTAACTTTCCAAACTATTATTAGACCTGCTACCATTTATTGTTTCCCTGGACACCAGGCAACAAATACATGTCCTTTGGGGACTACTTATCTATTCTGAGGAAGACTAAGTCCCAAAGGAGATAAAACCCAGTGGTGTCAACTCCAAGTGGAACAGGACTGTGCACACAGAGGACTGAGAGCAGAGGAGAGCTCAACATCTCCACTCTGCTGCTGGTCCCTCTAATATTTACATATTCAATGTGGGTTAAAGGTTCTGTACATCCATTCTAGGACCTAAAGCAAAGTGCTCAAACAACTATCTCTGGATCACAAAACAGTACATGCCAAAGGTTTCTGTGCAACCCTGAGGCAGGAAAAAAAAAAAAAACTGCCTCACCTGCTAATCCTTTTATTATTAAGTTTAGCAGCACTGCTTAGCTCAGAATGAAATTCAAGATCCTCCAGAAAATTCACTAGGAGCCTACTCTCCTGGGAGATCATGGGGCACCACATTCCTGCCTTGAAACTTGTCCCGCTGTCAGCTTGCAAATTAGTTGCCACTGTCTCTGTGTCACAAACTCCCACTGGCAAACAAACAAATAAACGGGGAAAACCTTTCATTCATTCATTCACTCATTCATTTAGGGGTTAACACAGCCAGAGACCTATTCCTGCCGCTGAGAGACGCTGCCCCCATTCATCTCCCAACGGAACTCGGTAGTGTGCTCTGTATTTAAAAAAACAGCTCAGTCCTGGAGCCTCAAAACTCAGGTAGGAGAGAGAGGAAATCCCCGAGATAAATAAGCAAACAGACTTAAAAGTCAGAACTAATCGTGCTGAGCCTTGACACGACCTTTCCAGATTGTGCGCGCCTAGTGGGTCAAAGGAGAGGGCACACATTTGCCTACATATACGCTCACCGAAAGTGTGCGTGCGTGTGTGTGTGCGCGCGCACACACACACGCACGCACACACACACACCCTTGCAGCTCACACTACATCTCCTGCAAGCTCAAAAGCACTTACTACCCGAGAATGAGGCTGCCAGGAAAGCTACCTTCGCCCAAAGAACTCTTGCTTCTCCAACTTGGGGAGGAGCACTGTCCACCAATATTCCAAGGGGCACTCCCCGGACCCAGGTCCTGCAAGGCTCCCTCTCTGAGAGTCTCACAGCCCTTTTCCTTTCTCTGAAACACACGGATTTCACGATTCTTTTTGGGGAATCCGTGTAGCGCGCGCCCCATCCCTCAAGGCTGGAGCCTAGGTCGGTCCAGCCGCTCTCACTCCCGGGAAACTTCCCCGCTGCCCCACGCGGAGAAGTAAAGGCCATCGGTAGGAGGGCGGCAGGGAGTGAAAGTGGGTCCCTAGGGCTGAGGCACCTTCGGAGCCTGGGAGCCCGAGAGAAATGAGTGAACCCGAGCTGGTGCATGCCTTCTCCACGTGGAGGAAGGGAAGAAAGAATGGGCGACACGCAGGTGTCCCTCTCGGCTCTCTGAGCTCCCATTTCGTGGCGTGGTAAGGGACAGAGGGGTTAGTCTCTTCCAGGGAGCAGCTGCCCAGCGCCCCCAGCCTAGGCGCAGCGAGACGTGCGCGCAGCATGCACGCCAGGGAAGGGGCCCCAGCGCGGATAACGCGCCCCATCGCTGGGTACTGCTCCCAGTCTCACAGGGCGGGGAAAGAGAAATCTGGCTTTCCAGCAGGCCCTCGCGCGGGTTCCTCCCCCGTGCCGGCGCACGCCCACCCGCAGAGGCCCCCGCGCCCTCGTCAGGGGCAGCCCGCACCTGGATGTGGCAGGAGATCTCCGAGTCGTCCAGCAGCCGGATGGTGCATTTCATCTCCTGGCTGAGCGATTTGATGCTGGAGCTCCGAAAGTGGATCATTTTCATGGTCCTCCTGCCTCTCGGCACACAGTGGCAAGAGGCGAACATGCACCGCGGCCCGGGGGAGCGAGCGGGAGGCTCGGGGCCGGCGTGGCGCTCGCCCGCGCGGACAGACACACTCGCGCACACACCGTCCCGGACACCCGGGTGCGGTTCAGCCCTGGGACAGCGGCGGCGACGGGCGCCTGCGGCCACACATGCCCGGCGGCCGGGGCGCGGCGGGCGGGTCCCTCCTCCCCTCCCCTCCCTCGCCTCCGCCTCGCCGGCTCCTTTCCCCGCCTCCGCCCGTCGCGCGCGCTCCTGCGCCTCCCTCCGCCCGGGCTAGCGTGCAGAGGATGCCCCGGGCCCGTGACCCTGGGCGGGCGCGCGACGCACTCACTCCCACGCGCGGGGAGCCGCGGGAGGAGGAGGCGGGGAAGGTTGGTGCTGGTGGCCCGAGTGCCCTGGCAGTGGCCTGCTTCGCCGCCGCCGCCGCTGCGTCAGGCTGGGCCTGGCCGCCTCCTCCCTCTCTGGCCGCGATCGCTCTGGCTCCTGGTCACGCTCGTCCCTGCCCTGGCTCCCCCACGCGCCCGACAGCGCCCAGCTCTTCTCGCCCCCAGGGACCCGAATGCGGGGTGGGGGGGGGGGGCGGTGGAGGGCGAGCCTGACCTACACCCGCAGGGAGGATTCCACCACGGGAGAGGATTATTGGACCGAGGACGAACCCCCCTCCCCCCGAAAGTGGCATGAGGCCCTGGTATGGCTACCCCAGGAATATGGTTAATAGTGACAATCTCTATACTCATGAGTATTTTTTAAAAGCCTTTATTTTATTTAATATTAACTGGGAGTTCATCTCCCTTATAAAAAAAGAAGAGAAAGAAAGAAAGAAAGAAAGAAAGAAAGAAAGAAAGAAAGAAAGAAAGAAAGAAAGAAAGAAAGAAAGAAAGAGAAAGAAAGAAAGAAGAAAGAAATCAGGGACGCCTGGCTGGCTCAGTCAGCGGAGCTTACTACTCTTGATCTGTGGGTGGTGAGTTCGATCCCGCGTTGAGGGTAGAGTTTACTTTAAAAAATTTTTTTTTTTAATCTGAGCCTTTCTTAAGAAATTTCTCATTTATGACTCTCAACATGTCCGTGTGATCTTTGGTAGCAGAACCTTAGACCTAAGCAAGAGGATCCCTATCCTGCCAGACCCCCTTTAGGGATCTGTCTCCTTCTCGCCCCGCTCCTCACCCAACCCACCCCATCCCCGGACCCGTTGCCTAGGAATGGAGATGTGTCCGGTTCCGTTTTAGACCAATTCCTGGGTAATGGGGACCCTAGAATTCCCTGCCCACCTCCAGGGTGTTGGGGCTAGGAGATCTGCTGCCTCTGTCTTCCCCAGGGTAGACCAAACCCGTTTGTGGTGTGGCCTTAGGTCCAAGGGGTGGCCAAGGGACGCGTGTGGAGGCAGGTAGATAGAGGTTGGATGTTGGGGCAGGCACATTCAGGAGCAGGAAGAGAAGGGCCTCTCACCCTGCTGGCCTTTCGGAGCTGAACAAGTCATTATTAAGGAGTATTTGTTAGAGGAAGGATTTGCCTAGCTGTCAGCCGCACAAGATTCCCCTCATCCAAAGGTATGCCCTGTCCCAAGGGTGTGGGAGGGAAGCCCGGCCATTTCTCCTAACCTTGGTACACTCTGATGGGCTATATATGCTCTAGGACACCCTCTGGGGTTGGCTGTGGTTTGATGGCGCCTGCTTTGATGTCGGACTTCTTCCTCTGCCTGCCCTTGCTTCCTCCCCATGTTGATCACTAATAAATACCCTATGGCCAAATCCAGTCTCTGTATCTGCTTCTGGAAACTCCAAATTGTGACAATTTGTCAAGACAGGAGGATACAGTATATTTTATTTAACAGTCGACAGCCTGATTATTGCTTTTATTTTTTTTATTTTTTAATGTTTATTCATTTTTGAGAGAGAAAGCGCGAGGGGTAGAGAGGAGACACAGAACCCAAATCAGGCTCCAGGCTCCGAGCTGTCAGCACAGAGCCCCACACACGGCTCCAACCCACAAACTGTGAAATCATGACCTGAGCCAAAGTCAGACGCTTAACTGACTGAGCCAGCCACGTGCCCCATATTATCGCTTTTAAATATGATAATAGTATGTGGACCTCCATATGCACTCTTGCCCTGGGCTGGTGAACATTAGGGCAGGGCATACCAGGGAGGTCAGCATGAAGGGTCTGGGAAGATGAGGATTTGATTCTTCGTCCAGCTCCTGGACAATCCTGGGGGTCTTGGGGAAGTCTTTTCATTTCTTTTCTCAACTTCAAAGGTGAGCACATCTGTGCTTCTTCTGCCCATCTCACAGGTGGCCGAGAAGCTGGGATGAGACACGGCCCATGGAGGGCAGATTATAGTCTATAAAACCCCGTATGCCTGTATGAAGTGGCAGTGATGGACCCCACCTGCTACTGGGGTTGAATCATCTCTCCTAACCCAAAGAACAGATATAAGATTAAAAAAAAAAAAAAAAAAAAGTCACCACCCAACACAGTACAAACTTGTCCATCCTTATTATAATGACTTTTGGCTTCAAATCAGTCATGCTCAATACCCCAAAATTGTTATCTCAAATTTCAAGGAAGCAGAATGAGACCAGCAAGGACAGTAGGAAAGAGGAAAGAACAAAGATCACCCCAAGTGAGATTGCAAGCAACAGCATTTTGAGGAAATGAGAAGAATCAAGAAAAATCTAGAACTGGTTAGCTGACCAGGTTTGGGATGAGGACTGAGTTCAGCTAGTATAAAGGTATGGGCTCTGGAAACCTTTGGCATATATGGGAAAACACCTAGGTAAGCTACCACATATGTTCACTTGGATTGAAGTATGCATTGAAGACGAGGCTTTGGGAAACCAAGCAGCCGTGGTCAAAAAATAACATGAAGAGCAAGAGGAATTCAAAGAATGAACTCAAGAGATCACTTTAAAACTGGGCCGCTTAGGGGCGTCTTTCTACAACAGAACTAAAAGAGTTTTTTATTAATTGAACTTACCAAATTACAAAATCAGTTGAATTATCAGCCTCACCAGATTTCATGTGTGGGAGATAATTATCATTGAGAAAAGAGTGGGAATCTGGGAATAGAAATGGAACCATTAAAGAGGATCTGGATAATTCCTAGTAACTCAAACTCCCAAGATCCCTTTGGCAACAGAAGCAAAGCCTTTCCCTTTACAGAATGAGGCTGTTCCTGCCTTGTTTGAAGACCCTATTCTGACCTCACCTGAGGCAGTTACCTGGGAAAGGGAAGCCAATTTCGTCCCCACCCCTGGCCCACCACCTCTGAATACTACCACTGTTAATACTTGAATCAGATTCAGGCACATCTTTGGAGGCCAATTACAAAGTCGTCTCCAAGAATAGAAAGAATAGCAAGGTGTTACTAATTTAAATTGAAAAGGATGTGTGTAAATAAACCTAAATTTGTCCACGTGAGTGCTCTTTCCAATGACTCTGGTTTCAGTGTACTATCTAAATTAATTGACTGACTTCTAGGGACACCTGGGTGGCTCAGTCTGTTAAGCGTTCAACTTCAGCCCGGGTCATGATCTCACAGTTTGTGGGTTTGAGCCCCCGCGTCAGTCTCTGTGCTGGCAGTTCAGAGCCTAGAGCCTGCCTTGGATTTTGTGTCTCCCTCTCTCTCTGCTCTTCCCTCATTCATGCACTGTCTCTCTCTATCTCTCAAAAATCAATAAAAGTTAAAAAAATTTTTTAATTAATTGACTGACCTCCGGACTTAGCTAAATGAAAATGAGAAGGAAATATCCTGGTTGTTGTACAGAAAAGAATCCTTAGAATCAAGAAGAAGGAAATATTGAAATGGGTTTTCATATGTAGCCAACTCACCTTTCTTGTAACCTTGTCTCTGGAGGGGACCTCCAAAAGACTTTCAGAGAATCATTGCTGAAGGAAGCAGAGCAATCTTTAACTACCATGGTGGCTCTTCCCTGTGACTAGGGATGCTGTGAAAGACATTGCAGTTGAAAGGAGCTCCCTGATTTAAATGGGAGATGATGGGGGTGGGGGGTGCCTGGGTGGCAAGGATGTGGAGCAACAGGAAGTCTCATTCATCACTGACGGGAATGTAAAATGATACAGCCACTTTGAAGACACTTTGGTAGTTTTTCACATATCTAAACAAAGGCTTACCATATAATCCAGCAATTGGTTCCTAGGTAGTAACCCAAAGGAGTTGAAAACTATCTCTATACAAAAACCTGCACACAAATGTTTATAGCAGCTTTATTTAAAATTGCCAAAACTGGAAGCATCTGAGATGTCTTTCAATAGGTGAATAAACTACATACATCCATATAATGGAATATTATTCAGCAATAAAAACAAATGGGCTACGAAGCCACAAAAGGAGGTGGAAGAACCTCGTGGCAAAAGAAGCCAACCTGGAAAGGCTACGGGCTGTAAGATTCCAACCATATGATGTTCTGGAAAAGGCAAAGATAATAACAATAGGGGATACTGGAAGCAGAGGACAGGAGATAGGATATATAGGAACTCTGCAAAATTTTTTCTTTAAACCTAAATATACTCTTAGAAAATTAAGCATATTAAAAAATCGATTGAGGGTTGCCTGGGTGGCTCAGTCAGTCAAGCATCCACCTCTGGCTTCTGGCTCAAATCATGATCCCAGGATCGTGGGATGGAGCCCCATGTCAGGCTCCGTGCTGAGCATGGAGCCTGCTTAAGGTTCTCTCTCTCCTCTCTCTCTCTCTCCCTTTGCCCCCCACTCTCTAAAATAATAAAAAAATAAACTGATGGATCTCCACCATGTGAGGACATGGTAAGAAGGCAGTCATTTGCTAGCCAGGAAGAGAACTCTCACCGGAACTGAACTATGTGGTACCTAAAACTGGACTTCCCAGCCTCCAGAACTATGAAAAAATTAATATATGTTGTTAAGCAAAATGAACAAAAGGTCATTGAAAATATTTTGGACACTATTGATATAACTCCATCTGAAATTCCCACATTTAGTAAATATTAGTTTGGGGTATATAACTCCATGTGTCATTGACTTAACACAGAGCACTTAGCAGTGGCAATACCACATTGCACCTGACTTTGACTTACCCATTAGACCACTACAATTCATCCAGTTAATTTAATTGAACCTAGTCATTTTGTTTTTGTCAGTGAGATGCTTTGTCTTTCAGATGAATGTAAAATACTTCCTTTTGTTTTTAATTTTCACAGTCTTTCACAATTTTTTCTATTAATTTATTTTTTTTCAATATATGAAATTTATTGTCAACTTGGTTTCCAGACAACACCCAGTGCTCATCCCAACAGGTGTCCTCCTCAATACCCATCACCCACCCTCCCCTCCCTCCCACCCCCCATCAACCCTCAGTTTGTTCTCAGTTTTTAAGTCTCTTATGCTTTGGCTCTCTCCCACTCTAACCTCTTTTTTTTTCCTTCCCCTCCCCCATGGGTTTCTGTTAAGTTTCTCAGGATCCACATAAGAGTGAAAACATATGGTATCTGTCTTTCTCTGTATGGCTTATTTCACTTAGCATCACACTCTCCAGTTCCATCCACGTTGCTACAAAGGGCCATATTTCATTCTTTCTCATTGCCCTGTAGTACTCCATTGTGTATATAAACCACAATTTCTTTATCCATTCATCAGTTGATGGACATTTAGGCTCTTTCCATAATTTGGCTATTGTTGAGAGTGCTGCTATAAACATTGGGGTACAAGTGCCCCTATGCATCAGCACTCCTGTATCCCTTGGGTAAATTCCTAGCAGTGCTATTGCTGCGTCATAGGGTAGGTCTATTTTTAATTTTCTGAGGAACCTCCACACTGCTTTCCAGAGCGGCTGCACCAATTTGCATTCCCACCAACAGTGCAAGAGGGTTCCCGTTTCTCCACATCCTCGCCAGCATCTATAGTCTCCTGATTTGTTCATTTTGGCCACTCTGACTGGCGTGAGGTGATATCTGAGTGTGGTTTTGATTTGTATTTCCCTGATAAGGAGCGACGTTGAGCATCTTTTCATGTGCCTGTTGGCCATCCGGATGTCTTCTTTAGAGAAGTGTCTATTCATGTTTTCTGCCCATTTCTTCACTGGGTTATTTGTTTTTCGGTGTGGAGTTTGGTGAGCTCTTTATAGATTTTGGATACTAGCCCTTTGTCCGATATGTCATTTGCAAATATCTTTTCCCATTCCGTTGGTTGCCTTTTAGTTTTGTTGGTTGTTTCCTTTGCTGTGCAGAAGGTTTTTTCTTCATAAGGTCCCAGTAATTCATTTTTGCTTTTAATTCCCTTGCTTTTGGGGATGTGGCGAGTAAAAGATTGCTACGGCTGAGGTCAGAGAGGTCTTTTCCTGCTTTCTCCTCTAGGGTTTTGATGGTTTCCTGTCTCACATTCAAGTCCTCTATCCATTTTGAGTTTACTTTTGTGAATGGTGTGAGAAAGTGGTCTAGTTTCAACCTTCTGCATGTTGCTGTCCAGTTCTCCCAGCACCATTTGTTAAAGAGACTGTCTTTTTTCCATTGGGTGTTCTTTCCTGCTTTGTCAAAGATGAGTTGGCCATACGTTTGTGGGTCTAGTTCTGGGGTTTCTATTCTATTCCATTGGCCTATGTGTCTGTTTTTGTGCCAATACCATGCTGTCTTGATGATGACAGCTTTGTAGTAGAGGCTAAAGTCTGGGATTGTGATGCCTCCTGCTTTGGTCTTCTTCTTCAGAATTACTTTGGCTATTCGGGGCCTTTTGTAGTTCCATATGAATTTTAGGATTGCTTGTTCTAGTTTCGAGAAGAATGCTGGTGCAATTTTGATTGGGATTGCATTGAATGTGTAGATAGCTTTGGGTAGTATTGACATTTTGACAATATTTATTCTTCCAATCCATGAGCAGGGAATGTCTTTCCATTTCTTTATATCTTCTTCAATTACCTTCATAAGCTTTCTATAGTTTTCAGCATACAGATCTTTTACATCTTTGGTTAGATTTATTCCTAGGTATTTTATGCTTCTTGGTGCAATTGTGAATGGGATCAGTTTCTTTATTTGTCTTTCTGTTGCTTCATTGTTAGTGTATAAGAATGCAACTGATTTCTGTACATTGATTTTGTATCCTGCAACTTTGCTGAATTCATGTATCAGTTCAAGCAGGCTTTTGGTGGAGTCTGTCGGATTTTCCATGTATAGTATCATGTCATCTGCAAAAAGTGAAAGCTTGACTTCATCTTTGCCAATTTTGATGCCTTTGATTTCCTTTTGTTATCTGATCGCTGATGCTAGAACTTCCAGCACTATGTTAAACAACAGCGGTGAGAGTGGGCATCCCTGTCGTGTTCCTGATCTCAGGGAAAAAGCTCTCAGTTTTTCCCCGTTGAGGATGATGTTAGCTGTGAGCTTTTCATAAATGGCTTTTATGATGTTTAAATATGTTCCTTCTATCCCGACTTTCTCAAGGGTTTTTATTAAGAAAGGGTGCTGAATTTTGTCAAATGCCTTTTCTGCATCGATTGACAGGATCATATGGTTCTTCTCTTTTCTTTTATTAATGTGATGTATCACGTTGATTGATTTGCGAATGTTGAACCAGCCCTGCATCCCAGGAATGAATCCCACTTGATCATGGTGAATAATTCTTTTTGTATGCCGTTGAATTCGATTTGCTAGTATCTTATTGAGAATTTTTGCATCCATATTCATCAGGGATATTGGCCTGTAGTTCTCTTTTTTTACTGGGTCTCTGTCTGGTTTAGGAATCAAAGTAATACTGGCTTCATAGAATGAGTCTGGAAGTTTTCCTTCCCTTTCTATTTCTTGGAATAGCTTGAGAAGGATAGGTATTATCTCTGCTTTAAACGTCTGGTAGAACTCCCCTGGGAAGCCATCTGGTCCTGGACTCTTATTTGTTGGGAGATTTTTGATAACCGATTCAATTTCTTCGCTGGTTATGGGTCTGTTCAAGCTTTCTATTTCCTCCTGATTGAGTTTTGGAAGAGTGTGGGTGTTTAAGAATTTGTCCATTTCTTCCAGGCTGTCCAATTTGTTGGCATATAATTTTTCATAGTATTCCCTGATAATTGTTTGTATCTCTCAGGGATTGGTTGTAATCATTCCATTTTCATTCATGATTTAATCTATTTGGGTCATCTCCCTTTTCTTTTTGAGAAGCCTGGCTAGAGGTTTGTCAATTTTGTTTATTTTTTCAAAAAACCAACTCTTGGTTTCATTGATCTGCTCTACAGTTTTTTTAGATTCCATATTGTTTATTTCTGCTCTGATCTTTATTATTTCTCTTCTTCTGCTGGGTTTAGGCTGCCTTTGCTGTTCTGCTTCTAGTTCCTTTAGGTGTGCTGTTAGATTTTGTATTTGGGATTTTTCTTGTTTCTTGAGATAGGCCTGGATTACAATGTATTTTCCTCTCAGGACTGCCTTCGCTGCATCCCAAAGCTTTTGGATTGTTGTATTTTCATTTTCGTTTGTTTCCATATATTTTTTAATTTCTTCTCTAATTGCCTGGTTGACCCACTCATTCTTTAGTACGGTGTTCTTTAACCTCCATGCTTTTGGAGGTTTTCCAGACTTTTTCCTGTGGTTGATTTCAAGCTTCATAGCATTGTGGTCTGAAAGTATGCATGGTATAATTTCAATTCTTGTGAACTTATGAAGGGCTGTTTTGTGACCCAGTATATGATCTATCTTGGAGAATGTTCCATGTGCACTCGAGAAGAAAGTATATTCTGTTGCTTTGGGATGCAGAGTTCTAAATATATCTGTCACGTCCATCTGATCCAATGTATCATTCAGGGCCCTTGTTTCTTTATTGACCGTGTGTCTAGATGATCTATCCATTTCTGTAAGTGGGGTGTTAAAGTCCCCTGCAATTACCACATTCTTATCAATAAGGTTGCTTATGTTTGTGAGTAATTGTTTTATATATTTGGGGGCTCCCGTATTCGGCGCATAGACATTTATAACTGTTAGCTCTTCCTGATGGATAGACCCTGTAATTATTATATAATGCCCTTCTTCATCTCTTGTTACAGCCTTTAACTTAAAGTCTAGTTTGTCTGATATAAGTATGGCTACTCCAGCTTTCTTTTGGCTTCCAGTAGCATGATAAATAGTTCTCCATCCCCTCACTCTCAATCTAAAGGTGTCCTCAGGTCTAAAATGAGTCTCTTGTAGACAGCAAATAGATGGGTCTTGTTTTTTTTATCCATTCTGATACCCTATGTCTTTTTGTTGGTGCATTTAGTCCATTTACATTCAGTGTTATTATAGAAAGATACGGGTTTAGAGTCATTGTGATGTCTGTATGTTATTTGCTTGTAGCAATGCCTCTGGTACTTTGTCTCACAGGATTCCCCTTAGGATCTCTTGTAGGGCTGGTTTAGTGGTGACAAATTCCTTCAGTTTTTGTTTGTTTGGGAAGACCTTTATCTCTTCTTCTATTCTAAATGACAGACTTGCTGGATAAAGGATTCTCGGCTGCATATTTTTTCTGTTCATCACATTGAAGATCTCCTGCCATGCCTTTCTGGCCTGCCAAGTTTCAGTAGAGAGATCAGTCACGAGTCTTATAGGTCTCCCTTTATATGTTAGAGCACGTTTATCCCTTGCTGCTTTCAGAATTTTCTCTTTATCCTTGTATTTTGCCAGTTTCACTATGATATGTCGTGCAGAAGATCGATTCAAGTTACGTCTGAAGGGAGTTCTCTGTGCCTCTTGGATTTCCATGCCTTTTTCCTTCCCCAGTTCAGGGAAGTTTTCAGCTATTATTTCAAGTACCCCTTCAGCACCTTTCCCTCTCTCTTCCTCCTCTGGGATACCAATTATGCGTATATTATTTCTTTTTAGTGTATCATTTAGTTCTCTAATTTTCCCCTCATACTCCTGGATTTTTTTATCTCTCTTTTTCTCAGCTTCCTCTTTTTCCATAACTTTATCTTCTAATTCACCTATTCTCTCCTCTGCCTCTTCAATCCGAGCTGTGGATGTTTCCATTTTATTTTGAATCTCGTTTAAAGCGGTTTTCAGCTCCTCCTGACTGTTCCTTAGTCCCTTGATCTCTGTAGCAAGAGATTCTCTGCTGTCCTCTATACTGTTTTCAAGCCCACCGATTAATTTTATGACTATTATTCTAAATTCACTTTCTGTTATATCATTTAAATTCTTTTTGATCAGTTCATTAGCTGTTGTTATTTCCTGGAGATTCTTTTGAGGGGAATGCTTCCGTTTGGTCATTTTGGATAGTCCCTGGAGTGGTGCGGACCTGCAGGGCGCTTCCCCTGTGCTGTGGTGTATAACTGGAGTTGGTGGGCGGAGTCGCAGTCAGACCTGATGTCTGCCCCCGGCCCACCGCTGGGGCCACAGTCAGACTGGTGTGTGCCTTCTCTTCCCCTCTCCTAGGGGCGGGATTCACTGTGGGGTGGCGTGGCCCGTCTGGGCTACTTGCACACTGCCAGGCTTGTGGTGCTGGGGATCTGGCGTATTAGCTGGGGTGGGTAGGCAAGGTGCACGGGGGCAGGAGGGGCAGGCTCAGCTCGCTTCTCCTTAGGTGATCCACTTCAGGAGGGGCCCTGTGGCAGCAGGAGGGAGTCAGACCCACTGCCGGAGGGGTGGCTCCGCAGAAGCATAGCTTGGGTGTTTGCGCAGAGCGAGCAAGTTCCCTGGCAGGAACCGGTTCCCTTTGGGATTTTGGCTGGGGGATGGGCGAGGGAGATGGCGCTGGCGAGCGCCTTTGTTCCCCAACAAACTGAGCTCTGTCGTCCGGGGGCTCAGCAGCTCTCCCTCCCTTTGTCCTCCAGCCTTCCTGCTTTCGGAGCAGAGCTGCTAACATATGACCTCCCAGATGCTAAGTCTGCTTGCTGTCGGAACACACTCCGTCCAGCCCCTCCACTTTTCCCAGCCAGACTCGGGGCTCTGCTTGGCCGGCGGGCCGCCCCTCCGCCCCGGCTGCCTCCTGCCAGTCCGTGCAGCGCGCACCACCTCGCAGCCCTTCCTGCCTCTTCCGTGAGCCTCTCATCTGCGCTTGGCTCTGGAGACTCCGTTCTGCTAGTCTTCTGGAGGTTTTCTGGGTTATTTAGGCAGGTGTAGGTGGAATCTAAGTGATAAGCAGGACGCGCGCGGTGAGCCCAGCGTCCTCCTATGCTGCCATCTTCCTAGTCCTGATCCTATTAATTTAAATATACATGTGGTTTCTTCATCGTTGATATTATTTGCTATTAAGTGTTTTATTAATCCTTTCATTATTGTTGTTTTTAATTTTTTTATTTGATTTTGAAATTTTCAGTGGGCCACATTCAGGATTTTGCTGAAATTTCTTTGTATTTTTGAATAAAGAAATATAATTCTACTCATTGAATGTGCCTTTGCAATTCCAGAAGATTGATTCGGATGTATTTCATGCTATGTGAGGGCAGTATTTATATTTTGTGTACTTTTTTTCAGAATTTGTTATTTAAGTGAAAAGTAAAGTTTTGATTGTTTATTTTGTTTATTGCACATTTCATTTAAATTTTTAATGTTATTTAATTTCTTATTGTGGTAAAATAGTCATAACATAAAATCAACCATCTTAATCATTTTTAAGAGTACAGTTTAGCCTGGGTGACTCCGTCGTTTAAGGATCCAACTTCGGCTTAGGTCATGATGTCATGATTCGTGAGTTTGAGCCCTGCGTCCGGCTCTGTGCTAACAGCTCAGAGCCTGGAGCCTGCTTTGGTTTCTGTGTCTCCTTCTCTCTCTGCCCCTCCCCTGCTCATGCTCTCACTCTCAAAAATAAGCATTAAAAAATTTAAAAGAGTACAGTTCAGTGGTATTAAATACATTGATAATGTCACGCAACCATCACCACCATCCATCTCCAGAACTCTTTTCATCTTGTAAAACTGAAACGCTATACACATTAAATACTACTCCCCAAATTTACTCCCCTCCCCCTCTAGTGACCTCTATTCTACTTTCTGTCTCTATGATTTTGACTAGTCAATGTACCACATGTAAGTGGAATTATACAGTAGTCTTTTTTGTGAATGGCTTTTTTTACTTAGCAGAATGTCCTCAAGGTTCATCCATGTTGTAGCATATATCAGACTTTCCTTCCTCTTTAAGGCTGAATAATATCCCATCGTATGTATACTACATTTTGTTTATCCTTCATCCATTGATGAACACTTGGACTATTTTCACATTTTAGCTGCTGTGAATGCTATGAACATGGGTGTACAAATATCCCTAGACTCTGCTTTCAATTATTTTGGGTATATATCCAGAAGGAGAATTGCCGGATCATATGGCAATTCTATCTTTAATTTTTTGAGGAGCCTACCATACTGTTTTCTATATGGCTGTACCATTTTACATCTCCATCAACAGTGCACAAGGGTGCCAATTTCTCCACATCCTTTTCAATACTTGTTTTTTGGTTTTTTGATAGTAGTCATGCTAATGTGTGTGAGATGGTATCTAATTGTAGTTTTGATTTATATTTCACTAATGAAATGTGTGATGTTAGTAATGTTGAATATCTTTTCTTGTGCATATTAGACATTCATGTATCTTCTTTGGAGAAATGTCTATGCAAGTCCTTTGCCCATTTTTGAATTGGGTTGTTTTTGTATTATTGAGTTTAATCATTCTCTACATATTCTGGATATTAATCCCTTATCAGGTATATGATTTGCAAACATTTTCTCCCTTTCTGTGGGATATATTTGACTCTGTTGAAAGTGTGTGTCTTTTGGTGCATACAATTTTTTATTTTAATGAAGCCTAATTTGTCTTTTTTCTTTGGTTACTTGTGTTTTTGGTGTCATAGCCAAGAAATCATCATCAAATCCAATGTCATAAAGTCTTTGTCCCATTTTCTTCCAAGAGTTTTATTGTTTTAAGTCCTTAATCCATTTTGAGTTAATTTTTGTATATGGTGTTAGGTAAGGGTCCAACGTATTCTTTTGCATATGAAAACACAGTTTTCCCAAAATTTGTTGAAAAGACTGTCCTTTCTCCACTGAATAGTATTGGCACCCTTGTCCAAAATCATTTGACCACACATATGAGTTTATTTCTGGGCTCTCTATTCTATTAGTCTTTACATCTTTCTTTATACTGGTACCAAACTGTTCTGATTATTGTAGCGAAGTGCGGGTCCTCCAGGATTGTTCTTTTTTAATATTTCTTTGGCTATTCAGTGTCTCATGAGATTCTATTTGAATTCTAGAATGGGTTTTTCTATTTCTTCAAAAATTATAATTGAGATTTTGATAGGAATTGCATTGATTGCTTTGGGCAGCATTGACATCTTAATGATAGTAAGTCTCCTAATCCATGAACATGGGATGTGTTTCCATTGTGTTTCCATTCCAGCATGTTTTACAGTTTTCATTGTGCAAGTCTTTTGCCTGTCGGTTAATTTCTAAGTATATTATACTTTTTGATGCTAGTGTAAGTAGAGTTGTTTTTTAATTTCCATTCAGATTGTTCATTGTTTGTGTATAAAGATGCAACTGATTTTTGCATGCTGACTTTGTATCCTGCCACGTTGCTGAATGCATTTATTCTTTTGTGGAATCTTTAAGGTTTTCTATGTATAAGATCATATTATCTGCAAACAGAGATAAATTTTCTCTTTTCTTTCCAGTGTAGATGCCTTTGTTTCTTTTTCTTGCCTACTGCTCAGGCTATAACTTCCAATACTGTGTTAAATAAAAGTGGCAAGAGTAGACATCCTGGCCTTGCTCCTAATATTGGAGGAATAGTTTTCACTTTTTCACTATGATGTTCACCTTGGGTCTTTCATATACAGCTTTTATTATGTTGTAATCTCCTTCTATTCCTAGTTTTTTGAGTGTTTTTATCATGAAAGGGCATTGAACTTTGTCAAATACTCTCTCTGACTCCATTGAGATGATCATGTTTTTTTTTTTCCCTTTCATTATGTTAACATGGCATATTACATAAAATTTTTTTTTTTCAACGTTTATTTATTTTTGGGACAGAGAGAGACAGAGCATGAACGGGGGAGAGGCAGAGAGAGAGGGAGACACAGAATCGGAAACAGGCTCCAGGCTCTGAGCCATCAGCCCAGAGCCTGACGCGGGGCTCGAACTCACGGACCGCGAGATCGTGACCTGGCTGAAGTCGGACACTTAACCGACTGCGCCACCCAGGCGCCCCGAATAAAAGTGGCAAGAGTAGACATCCTGGCCTTGCTCCTAATATTGGAGGAATAGTTTTCACTTTTTCACTATGATGTTCACCTTGGGTCTTTCATATACAGCTTTTATTATGTTGTAATCTCCTTCTATTCCTAGTTTTTTGAGTGTTTTTATCATGAAAGGGCATTGAACTTTGTCAAATACTCTCTCTGACTCCATTGAGATGATCATGTTTTTTTTTTTCCCTTTCATTATGTTAACATGGCATATTACATAAGTCAATTTTCATACAATGAACCATCCTTGTATTCCAGGAATAAATTCCACTTAATCATGGTGTATGATTCTTTTAATATGCTGCTGAGTTTGGTTTGCTAATATTTTGTTGAGGATTTTTGCATCAAGGTCCATAAGGGATATTAGCTTGTAGTATCCTTTTCATGTAGTATCTTTGTCTGATTTTGGCATCAGGATAGTGTTGCCCTCATAGAATGAGTTAGGAAGTATTCCCTCCTCTCCAATTTTTTGGAAATATTTGAGAAGTATTGGTGTTAGTTCTTCAAGTGTTCAGAGAATTCACCATCAAACCCACAACTCTTAGTTAAGAAAATTTGGATAACTGATTAATCTCCTTCCTTAAGTTATAGTTCTATTCAGATTTTCTATTTCTTTGTGATTTACCCTTAGTAGGTTTTGTTTCTAGGAATTTGTTCATTTCTTCTAGGCTATTCAATTTTTTGGCATAGAATGTGTAGTAATGTCCTCATTTTTACTTCTGAGTTTAGTAATTTGAGTCTCTTTTTTTCTTCATGTAACTAAATTTTGTTGATCTTTGCAAAGAATCAACTTTGTTTCACTTATTTTTTTCTAATGTTTTTCCATTTTCTGTTTCATTTAGCACTCCTCTAATCTTTACTATTGTCCTCCTTCTACTAGCTTTGGGTTTAGCTTCATTTTCTAGTTCCTTAATCTGAAAAACTAGTCTGTTCATTTGAGAACTTTTTCATTTTTTTAATGTAAACATTTATGGCAGTAAAATTCCCCATTAGCACTGCTTCTACTGTGTCCCATAAGTATCGGTATGTTGTGTTTGTTTGGTATGTTGTGTTTTCATTTTCATTTATCCCTAAGTATTTTCTAATTTTCCTGGTGATTTCTTATTTGATCTACTAGTTGTTTAAGAGTGTGCTAATGTTCACAATTTTGTGAATTTTTAAAATTTCTTTCTTTCCTTGTATGCATATTTTATAGCTCTTTCCCTAGGGATTAAATTTAATACCCTGAAGTTATAAAACTCTAATTTGAATTTAAACCAGCTTAACTTCAATATTATACAAAAACTCTGCCCCTTTAAAGCTCCATCCCCGCCCCTTTCAGTTTTGATGTCACAAAATTACATCTTTATGCATTGCTGTGCGCAAACCATAAGCTAATCGTTCTTTTCAATGCATTAATATCTTAAAATGTGGCTCAGTCGGTTAAGCGTCCGACTTCGGCTCAGGTCATGGTCTCACGGTCCGTGAGTTCGAGCCCCGCGTCGGGCTCTGTGCTGACAGCTCAGAGCCTGCAGCCTGTTTCAGATTCTGTGTCTCCCTCTCTCTGGCCCTTCCCTGTTTATGCTCTGTCCCTCTCTGTCTCAAAAATAAAAATAAACGTTAAAAAATTTAAAAAAATATATCTTAAATTGTGTAGAAAACAAAGCTTGTAGTTACAAACTAAAGTTACAATACTAGCCTTTACACTAATGTTTTCTTTTCATGTATTAGTCCCTTAAATCATGTAGAAATAAAAGTGGAGTTACAAACCATTGTTATGATAACACTAGCTTTTCTAGTTGTCCATGTATTTACTTTTATTGGAATTTTCTTCATACAAGTTACTGTCTAGTATCTTTTCACTTCATCCTGCAAGACTTCCTTAAGCAGTTCTTGCATGGTGTCTAGGGTAATAAATTCCCTCACTTTTGTTTACCTGGGAATATCTTAATTTCTCCTTCACTTTTGAAGGACAGTTTGTCAGATTTAAGATTCTTGGTTGACAGTTTTTTTTCTTTTAGCATTTTAAATACGCTGACTCACTGCCTTCTGGCTTCCAAAGTTTCTGATGAGAAATCTGCTTATGTTGTTATCCAGGATCCTTGCCTGTGATGAGTTGCTCTCTCTTGCTGCCTTTAAGATTCTGTCTTTAGCTTTTGAAAGTTTGATTATAATGTGTCTCACTTTGCCTCTCTTTGAGATCATCTTACTTAGCTTCTAGGACATTTATATTCATGTATTTCATCAAATTTGGGAAATTTTTTTAGCCATTATTTCTTCAAATATTCTCTTTGCCCCTTTTTCTCTCTTCTCCTAGGACTCCCACAATGCATATGTTGGCCCACTTGATAGTATCCCACAGGCCCCTTAGGCTCTATTCCCTTTTCTTCAAACAGTTCAATAATTCCTGTTGTCCTATCTTCAAATTCACTGATTCTTTGTTCTGCCTGCTCAACCCGACTTTGAATGTCTCTAGTGAATTTTTGTTTTAGTTACTGTACATTTCACCTCCAGGACTTCTTTTTTTCATTCTGTCTTTCTTTCTTTCTTTCTTTCCTTTGGTTTCCTACCTTGTTATTGATATTTCTATTTTGTTCATGCATGGTTTCCTTGACTTTCTCCACATGTTCCTTTAATTCTTTGAGCACCTTTAAGACCATTGCTTTAAAGTCCTTGCCTGAAACGAAGAAACATACTCTTAACTATAGAGAATAAACTGATGGCTTATTTTTAAACCAGAGGTAACCAGAGGTGGGTGGAAGGATGGGTTAAATAGATGATGGAGATTAAGGAGGGGACTTGTTGTGATGAGCACCAGGTGTTGTATGGAAGTGTTGAATCACTATATTATACACCTGAAACCAATATTACACTGTATGTTAACTAGAAATTAAATAAAAACTTTAAAAAAATAACAAAGTCGTTGCCTAGTAGATCTGGCATCAGGTCTTTTTTAGGGACAATTTTTGTTGATTGATTTTTTTTTTTTTTTTTAAAGATTTTTTTTAACGTTTATTTATTTTTGAGACAGAGAGAGACAGAGCATGAACAGGGGAGGGGCAGAGAGAGAGGGAGACACAGAATCTGAAACAGGCTCCAGGCTCTGAGCCATCAGCACAGAGCCCGATGCGGGGCTCGAACTCACGGACCGTGAGATCATGACCTGAACCGAAGTCAGACACTTAACCGACCAAGCTACCCAGGTGCCCTTTTTTTTTTTTTTTTTTTTTTTTTTTTCATTTTAATGGACCATACTTTTTGGATTCTTTTAGGCCTTGTGATTTTTTCCTGTTGTTGTTGAACACTGGAATTTGAATCTAATAATGTAGTAACTCCAGAAAATATATTCTGCCCCTCCCTAGGAATGCTAGGGTTTCATTAGTTTCCATTTATTGTTTGTTTGGTTTTTTGCTTTTTGCTTTTAATAATTTTGGCCTATCTCCAAAGGACCAGACTGAGATATAAATTGAAGGTCCTCTTGGGGCTTTTCTGAGCTTATGCCTATCCCTGACTGAGCATGCATGGTCACATTCTGATTTTCCTTGTAAGGTCAGTTGTTTTCAAATGTCCTAGTCTTTCCTGAAGAGATTGGGGGCGGAGGGGTGGGGCCAGCCCTTTGAGTCTCCTGGAAGTCCCTTCAGCCTGAGGGGGAAGAGACTGCAAGAATGAAGGGAGGTGCAACAATGACTGCCCTCTTTTTCTGTACTTCTGTGATCAGAAGCTTCAATCAGCAATTAGAACACAGATCCCTGATATTTGGAGGACAGTGTCCATGCTGCCGTTGTAGCTCCTGAAATCTGTGTGCAGAGAGCTCCAGCCACAGGTGTAAGGCTTCTGCCATGGGGCTGGAGGTGTGGATGGGTAGTTGTTACTATGCTAAGAACTGAAACTGACCAAAATTAACCACAATTTACAATGTACTGTCCTAGGGTCGCCTGAAAGTTGCAAGCCTTCAATAGACTCCTGAGTTCCAAAATAGTTACATCAGATAGATCTTGCCAATGTAATTATTGTCTAGGTGAGGAAGCAGATTCCTGGTGCTTCCTATTCCACCATATTCCCAAAACCTCCCCCCATAGTTGTTTTTTTTTAACATTCTAAAATTGATAACCTAAAAAAATAAATAAAAATAAATAAATTAAAATAATGATCTAGAAATATATTGACCAAAAGATTTTCTGAAGCCATAAAGGCCTCTAGTCCCGTGGAGTGTTTTATATTTAAATATTTATTTATGAAAAGTCTTTAATTAAAAATTTTAAGCTAATAGAGATATAAGACACACACTGCAGTTAAAAAGTTTTTTGAGCCACTAATTAGTAATTTCTAGGGAATGTCTCAAATTTGGATTTGCCTGATCAATCTTCTCATCCTCAGCTTAGATGTCATATATTTGCAGTTAGCAAATAGAGCAATGGCTCAATACAAACTTACCTCACCACCTCAGCCCAGTTCTATGTTAAACAGAAAAGGATACAATCATTTCTAAGCCTCCAAATACTCAAAATAAAAACTGAAGTCCTTTTATGAGATTGATAACAATACCAGAACACTGGTCATAACAGTGATACCTAAAGCTAAAATGCAGACTCTCTCTTTTTATTGGCATGCATGGAAATTGTCCACAGCTTAATTGGGACCACCAAAACTAAAGGAAATAGAAAAGATGATAATATTAGCAGACATACAGATGACATAATATATAATGAAGAAACCACACTAATGCAGAAGTTTACCAATTGACTGTAACCACAGATAGGAGTAAGTGTGCCTATTAATAGCACTAATTAGAAGGCCTAAATAAAAATGCTTGAAGGAACCTTATTAGTCCAACAAGCAAAGTGCCAAATCAAACTACTGCAGATGAAATATTTGAGGTAATAAATATTTTTTAATAATACATGATGGCTGGGGCTCCTGGGTGGCTCAGTAGGTTAAGCATGGGACTCTTGATTTTGGCTCAGGTCATGATCTCACAGTCATGAGATGGAGCCCCACATCTGGCTCCACACTGGGAGTGGAGTTTTTTTAGATTCTCTCCCCCTCCTTCTCTCTCTGTCCCTCTGCTCTCCCCCACTTGTGCTCCTGTGTGCATGTGTGCTCTCTCAAAAAAAAAAAATGTATACATAGATAGGTAAATAGATGAAACATTGCAAGTGTTTGTGCACTTAAGATTTTGCTGAGGGGCGCCTGGTTGGCTCAGTCAGTTAAACATCCAACTTTGGCTCAGGTCATGACCTCACGGTTCATGGGTTTGAGCCACACATCAGGCTCTGTGCTGACAGCTCAGAGCCTGGAGCCTGTTTTGGATTCTGTGTCTCCCTCTCTCTGCCTCTCCCCTGCTCACGCTCTCTCAAAATAAATAAATAAATAAATATTTTTGAAAAAATTAAAAATAAAACAAAGATTTTGCTGCAATGCCAGGAAGATGCAAAGGCCCTATGCAGCATATATTTTATCTGCAACCTTGAGATTCAAGTAACACATGTTGCTTTATTCAGAAAAGCTCTCATATGTAAATGTTTGTCTTTTGCTCTAAATTGCACGTTTAATGATGAAACCAAATGAGGAAATCTAACAAAATGCAAACTCCTGGAGTCCATCTGGTTCCAGCTTTCAGTGAAGCATGAGCTCAAAGTGCCACTGTTTTTCATACCAAAGTATGTTGGTATGCAAAGTAAGAGTTGTCAAGAATGTGTGAGTTTTCATTTTCTTTGGGTAAATACCCAGCAATAAAATTACTGGATTGCATGATATTTCTATTTTTAATTTTTTGAGGAACCTCCATACTGTTTTCCACAGTTGCTGGACCAATTTACCTTCCCATCAACAGTGCAAGAGGGTACCCTTTTCTCTACATCCTCGCTAATGCTCAACGTGTCTTTATGATAGTAGCCATTCTGATTGGTGTGAGGTGATATTTCATTGTGGCTTTGATTTGCATTTCCCTGCTGATTAGTGATGCTGAGCATCTTTAAATGGATCTGTTGTCCATCTGTAGTTCTTCTTTGGGAAAATGTCTATTAAGTCCTTTGCCCTTTTTAATTAGATTATTTGTTTTGGTGCCAAGATTTAGGAATTTTGAATATTTTTGACATTAACCTTTTATTGGATATATCATTTATAAGAATCTTCTCCCATTAAGTAGGTTGCCTTTTCATTTTGTTGGTTTCCTTCACTATTCAAAAGCTTTTGAGTTTGTTGCAGTTCCAATAGTTTACTTTTGCTTTTGTTTTCCTTGCCTGAGGAGACACATCCAGAAAAATGCTCCTAAGGCTGATGTCCAAGAGATTACTGCCTATGTTTTCTTCTAGGAATTTTATAGTTTCAGGTCTTGCATTTGAGTCTTTAATCCATTTTGAGTTCGTTTTTGTGTATGGTAGAAGAAAGTGGTCCAGTTTCATTCTTTTGCATAATGTTGTCTAGTTTTCCCAAAACCATTTATTGCAGCATTATTTACAATAGCCAGGATATGGGCACCCAAGTGCCCATCAATAGATGAATGGACAAAGAAGATGTGGTATACACGTACAGTGCAATATTTCTCAGCCATAAAAAAGAAATCTTGGGGTGCCTGTGTGGCTCGGTCACGTAAACATCCAACTTCAGCTCAGGTCATGATCTCATGGCTCATGGGTTTGAGCCCCATGTCAGGCACTGTGCTGACAGCTCAGAGCTTGGAGCCTGCTTCAGATTCTGTGGTCTCCCTCTCTCTCTGCCTCTCTCTCTCTCAAAAATAAATAAAAACATTAAAAAAAAAAAAAAAAAAAAGAAACCTTGTCATTCTAAACAACTGGGATGGGCCTAAAGGGTATCATAGTAAGTGAAATAAGTCAGACAGAAAGACAAATACCATATGGTTTCACTTCTATGTGGAATATTAAAAACAAATGAACAAACAACAACAAAAGAAAAAGACTTATAAATACAAAGAACAAACTAGTGATTGCTGGGAGGGGGGTGAATTAGGTGAAGGGGATTAAGAGGTACAAACTTCCAGCTATAAAATAAGTCACAGGGATAAAAGTATAGCATAGGGAATATAGTTGATAATATCATAATAATGTTATATGGTGACAGATGGTAACTGCATTTATCATGGTGAGTATAGCATAATATATAGAATTGTCAGATGACTATGTTATATACCTGAAACTACTATAACATTGTATATCAACTATATCAACCATATTTAAAAAAAAAAAAAACTGTGTGAGTAAAGAGGTGCCTGTCTGGCTCAGTCAGAAGAACATGCGACTCCTGATCTTGGGGTTGTGAATTTAAGCCCCGTGTTGGGTATAGAGATTACTGAAAAAATAAACTTAAAAAAAAAAAACTGAGTAGAATGGAGGATTTTCTTTTACAAATAAATCCCACCTGGTAGATTTGTTGAAGGCTATTCCTAGCTTAAATAAAGTAGCTTACTTACTAACATTTCTGTTTACCTGGTTAAATTGACATCTGCAAGGTTTTAAAATTTAAAAATGTGTTAAAACGTTCACGTGTGTGTGTGTGTGTGTGTGTGTGTGTGTGTGTGTGTGTGTGTGTGTTTGTGTTTGTGTGTTAACAAGTAGTTTGGATTCAAAACAAAATGCCAACTTTGGTGAAATGTATGTCAAGCTTTTTATCTTGATGAGGTCCCAATAGTTCATTTTTGCTTTTACTTCCCTTGCCTTTGGAGATGTCTCAAGTAAGAAATTGCTGTGGCTGAGGTCAAAGAGGTTTTTTCCTGCCTTCTCCTCTAACATTTTAATTGTTTCCTATCTCACATTTAGGTCTTTCATCCATTTTGAGTTTATTTTTGTGAATGGTGTAGGAAAGTGATCTAGTTTCATTCTTCTGCATGTTGCTGTCCAGTTCTCCCAGCACCATTTGCTAAAGAGACTGTCTTTTTTCCATTGGATATTCTTTCCTGCTTTGTCAAAGATTAGTTGGCCATACTTTTGTGGGTCCAATTCTGGGTTCTGTATCCTATTCCATTGGTCTATGTGTCTGTTTTTGTGCCAATACCATGCTGTCTTGATGATGACAGCTTTGTAGTAGAGGCTAAAGTCTGGGATTGTGATGCCTCCTGCTTTGGTCGTCTTCTTCAAAATTACTTTGGTTATTCGGGGTCTTTTGTGTTTCCATACAAATTTTAGGATTGTTTGTTCTAGCTTCGAGAAGAATGCTGGTGCAATTTTGATTGGGATTGCATTGACTGTATAGATTGCTTTGGATAGTATTGACATTTTGACAATATTTATTCTTCCAATCCATGAGCACAAAATGTTTTTCCATTTATTTGTGTCTTCTTCAATTTCCTTCATAAGCTTTCTATAGTTTTCAGTATACAGGTCTTTTACATCTTTGGTTAGGTTTATTCCTAGGTATTTTATGGTTCTTGGTGCAATTGTAAGTGGGATCAGTTTCTTTATTTCTCTTTTGGTTGCTTCATTATTGGCATATAAAAATGCAACCAATTTCTGTACATTGATTTTGTGCCTACAGGAAATCATCAAGACCCCAGAGGAGAAAGCAGGCAAAAACCTCTCTGACCTCAATTGAAGCAATTTCTTACTTGACACATCTCCAAAGGCAAGGGAATTAAAAGCAAAAATGAACTATTGGGACCTTATCAAGATAAAAACTTCTGCACTGCAAAGGAAACAATCAACAAAACTAAAAGACAACCGACAGAATGGGAAAAGATATTTCCGAATGACAAATCGGATAAAGGGCTAGTATCAAAATCTATAAAGAACTTACAAAATTCAACACCCAAAAAATAAATAATCCAGTGAAGAAATGGGCAGAAGACACAAATAGACACTTTTCCAAAGACGACATCCAGATGGCCAACAGACACATGAAAAGATGCTCAACGTCACTCCTCATCAGGGAAATACAAATCAAAACCACACTCAGATACCACCTCACACCAGTCAGAGTGGCTAAAATGAACAAATCAGGAAACTACAGATGCTGGCGACGATGTGCATAAACGGGAACCCTCTTGCACTGTTGGTGGGAATTCACACTGGTGCAGCTGCTCTGGAAAACAGTGTGCAGGTTCCTCAAAAAATTAAAAATAGAATTACCTTATGACCCAGCAATAGCACTACTAGGAATTTATCCAAAGGGTACAGGAGTGCTGATTCAAAGGGGCACATATACCCCAGTATTTACAGCAGCACTTTCAACAATAGCCAAATTATGGAAAGAGCCTAAATGTCCATCAACTGATGAATGGATAAAGAAGATGTGGATTATATATACAATGGGAGACTGCTTGACAATGAGAAAGAATGAAATCATGCCATTTGCAGCAACGCGGATGGAACTGGAAGGTATTATGCTGAGTGAAATAAGTCAGTCAGTCAGAGAAGGAGAGATATCATATGTTTTCACTCTTATGTGGATCTTGAGAAACTGAACAGAAGACCATGGGGGAATGGAAAGGGGAAAAAATAGTTACAGAGAGGGAGGGAGGCAAACCTCAAGACACTCTTAAATACAGAGAACAAATTGAGGGTGGATGGGGGGTGGGGGAGAGGGGAAAGTGGGGCATTAAGGAGGGCACTTCGGATGAGTACTGGGTGTTATATGTAAGCCAATTTGACAATAAATTATATTCATTTTAAAAAATAAAATAAATTGGGGCGCCTGGGTGGCGCAGTCGGTTAAGCGTCCGACTTCAGCCAGGTCACGATCTCGCGGTCCGTGAGTTCGAGCCCCGCGTCAGGCTCTGGGCTGATGGCTCAGAGCCTGGAGCCTGTTTCCGATTCTGTGTCTCCCTCTCTCTCTGCTCCTCCCCCGTTCATGCTCTGTCTCTCTCTGTCCCAAAAATAAATAAACGTTGAAAAAAATAAAAAAATAAAAAAATAAAATAAATTAAAAAAAGAAATGTAAGTCAAAATGGTTCACATGTGAAACTTAGCCAATGTTATTATATTCATGAATTGCTAAGATTAGAAGGTTGACATCAATATGTGCCAAAAGAAACAGCTTCACCATTATTTTGAAATATTTTAACAGACAAGTTTGATTGTATTAGCTTGAACCATATGAAACCGCCATTTTTGCAGGTCAAGAAAGATCTCATATTGACAATTTCATATAGTTCAATCTATTATTTAAAACCTGTCACTATTATAATAAGAAATTTCCACAGGATTTAAAAGTACTTTTTCAGGTATAAAATTTGATACCTAAAAGTCATGTATCACATTACCAAAAGTCATCATATCGTATATAAAATGGGTATATTTATTTAAATGGATATATTTTCCACACACAAATTATATCTCAATAAAATTAGGTTCATCGAAGCAAACTCTAGTTTCTTATAAAACAGAAAACATTTTGGGGCGCCTGGGTGGCTCAGTTGGTTAAGCGTCCGACTTCAGCTCAGGTCATGATCTCACGGTCTGTGAGTTCGAGCCCTGCGTCAGGCTCTGTGCTGACAGTTCAGAGCCTGGAGCCTGCTTCAGATTCGGTGCCTCCCTCTCTCTCTGGCCCTCCCCCGTTCATGCTCTGTCTCTCTCTGTCTCAAAAATAAATAAACGTTAAAAAAAATTAAAAAAAAAAACAAAACTGAAAACTTTTTGTTTAGGGGCACCTGGGAGGCTGAGTCAGTTAAGCATCTGACTCTTGATTTCAGCTCAGGTCATGATCTCACAGTTCATGGGTTCAGGCTCTGTGCTGTCAGTGCGGAGCCTGCTTGAGAATCTCTCTCTCTGCCTCTCTCTCTCTCAAAAACAAATTTAAAAAATAAAATATATTATTTAGGAGTTTTATAGTTATTTAATATTTAATGTCTTCCCTGATATTTTGTATTTCATTTTATTATAAGTAATATTGAATTTTTTTCATCAAGTCCCAAATGGATGGCCCCAAATTCCTTCCAATTCATTCTTGTGTGCTATACAAATCCTATGAATGCCAAAAAACGAAGTTAGCTCTGGCACAGATTTCTATCTATCCATCAAAATACATTCTTCCCTTAATTCACAGAGCATAGGTTGAATTACTGTTCTTGTTATTCATGTGCTCCTTGTATTAGAATTACACACCCACAACTTTGCTATAGAAGTATGCAATATCTCCCAATAGAGTAGGCAGAGTATTGTTTCTACTCCCTTGATGTTGGGCTTCGTGCAGTCACTTGCTTTGGCCAATGGAATGTAGGTGAAGGTGACAAAGTGGCACTTCTGGGCAGAGCCCGCAGACTCAGCCACTAAGCATTTCTGTTCATTCTATACACTTCTCTTTTTTTATTATTTATTTTTTTAATTTACATCCAAGTTAGCATATACTGCAACAGTGATTCCGGGAGTAGATTCCTTAATGCTCCTAACCCATTTAGCCCATCCCCCCTCCCACAACCCCTCCAGTAACCCTCGGTTTGTTCTCCATATTTAAGAGTCTCTTGTATTTTGTCCCCCTCCCTGCTTTTATATTATGTTTGCTTCCCTTCCCTTGTGTTCATCTGTTCTGTGTCTTAAAGTCCTTATATGAGTGAAGTCATATGATATTTTTCTTTCTCTGACTAATTTCGCTTAGCTTAATACCCTCTAGTTCCATCCACATAGTTGCAAATGGCAAGATTTCATTTTTTTTTTTGATTGCCGAGTAATACTCCATTGTATATATACCACATCTTCTTTATCCATTCATCCACTGATGGACATTTGGGCTCTTTCCATACTTTGGCTATTGTCAATAGCACTGCTATAAACATTGGGGTGCATGTGCCCCTTCGAAACAGCATACCTGCATCCCTTGGATAGATACCTAGTAGTGCAATTGCTGGGTCATAGGGTAGTTCTATTTTTAGTTTTTTGAGGAAGCTCCATACTGTTTTCCAGAGTGGCTGTACCAGCTTGCATTGCCACCAACAACGCAAAAGAGATCCTCTTTGTCCGCATCCTCGCCAACATCTGTTGTTGCCTGAGTTGTTAATGTCAGCCGTTCTGACAGGTGTGAGGTGATATCTCATTGTGGTTTTGATTTGTATTTCCCTGATGATGAGTGGTGTTGAGCATTTTTTCCTGTGTCCGTTGGCCATCTAGATGTCTCCTTTGGAGAAGTGTCTGTTAATGTCTTTTGCCCATTTCTTCACTGGATTCTTTGTTTTTTGGGTGTTGAGGTTGATAAGTCCTTTACCAATTTTGGATACTAACCCTTTGGATATGTCATTTGCAAATATCTTCTCCCACTCTGTTGGTTGCCTTTTAGTTTTGCTGATTGTTTCCTTTGCTGTGCAGAAGCTTTTTGTTTTGATGAAGGTCCCAGTAGTTCATTTTTGCTTTTGTTCCCCTTGCCTCCAGAGACGTGTTAAGTAAGAAGTTGCTGTCAAAGAGGTTTTTGCCTGCTTTCTCCTTGAGGATTTTGATGGCTTCCTGTCTTACGTTTAGGTCTTTCATCCATTTTCAGTTTATTTTTGTGTATGGTGTAAGAAAGTGGTCCAGGGTCATTCTTCTGCATGTCGCGGTCCAGTTTTCCCAGCACCACTTGCTGAGAAGACTGTCTTTATTCCATTGGATATTCTTTCCTGTTTTGTCAAAGATTAGTTGTCAAAGATTAGTTGTCAAAGATTAGTTTGTGGGTCCATTTCTGGGTTCCCTATTTTGTTCCATTGATCTGAGTGTCTGTTTTTGTGCCAGTACCATACTGTCTTAATGATTAGAGCTTTGTAATACAGCTTGAAGTCCATCACTCCATACACTTCTAGCATGAGAAGAACATGCCCCAAAGAAACAGTGCCCTTTCAGCCTGAGCCCCAGAACAAACATATGTGGAGCAAGCCTAAACCCAACACACAGCCTGGCACCATGCCCAGCCAACCTGTAGCCTTACTTAGAGTCTGAGACTAGCTTAGATCAGCTGAACAACAGCCAACGTGCAGATTTGTGAGAGTGAGGATAAATGCTTTTGTAAATGCTGCTAGGGTTTAGGAGTGGTTTGTTACATGGCATTATCGTAGCAATAGCTGACTAACACACATATCAATACCACTATTGCTGGACACATGGTTAGCTCACTAGACTATCGTCATATGTCTACCTAACTGCAAGGGATGTAATTTCTTACCAATGAAATATAAACAGAAATGTTAGATACCACTTTCAGATTAGAGCAAGACTATGAATGTACTTCCCCCTCTCTCTTCCCCCTGGTTAGAATCTAGATACGAAAGCCACTCAGCTTTGATAATTCATATGATGACAATGCCCTATATATAATGGAACAGTGACTTGTAGGATTCTGGGTCCCTGGATGACCACCAACCTAGACTGCTCACCTTGGAACTGTTACATGAAAGAGAAGTTCTATATTCCTTAAGCTATTGTATTTTGAGTGTCTTTGTCACAGTCATTTATTTTTACTCTTACTAATAGAGTTGGGAAATGCTGCCTTCAGAGAAATACTGTGGTGTTCTTCCTGGAAACTTAGCCCAAGTCTGCTTCTCTTGCCCACCCCTCCCCGCCCCCTGATGATTTTGTGAGCTACCCAGTATCCTTTCAATATCACTTCTTTTCTGGCTCATCAGTAGAGTTAGCTTCCAAAGCTTGCCTGTGACAAAGAGAAGACCTAGAGAGAAACAAAAGCACTGTGATCCTTTCCTGTCAAGTTCATCCAGAAAAGTTCATGGCCAAGCTTCTGCTGAACTTCTTTGCAAAAGGCCTTCCAGACCCCACTGAACCTCTCTTCCTCACTCCCATTCTTCCTCACTCAGCATCTCATTCATTCATCAACTTTCATGGAGTGGCTACTGTGCACCAGACACCAGGGTACAAAGACAAAAGCGTATCAGTCAGAATTTACTAGGTTAAGTCACACCATCAAATGACCCTGAAACCTTAATAGCTTTAAACAGCAATTTATATCTTGCTCATTCTGCATGACCATCAGAGGTCATCTCCACTTCAAGACCCAGACTGACAGAACAAGGTGAAATACATGCTAGTCACCATGGCAAAGGGCAAAAGGAAAGAACAAGGCAGACCGCATTCTGGCTTTTACAGCTTCTGACTCCAAATGGTACACACCATTGAATTGGCCAAAGCAAGTCCCATTCCAAGCCTGACATTAATAGAGGCAAGTATAACAATAGCAGGGGAGTCATCTTTGCTGCAGACAAGAAGAGTGTATATTTGCAAAGAACAACACAGTCTACCACAAAGAGCTCGGTCTGTCCTCTTTTCTTGTGCTTCTGCTATATCTCTTACTTCTCTATCTGCACTTACTGGGCTGTAGCACGATTAATTGTGTATGTGTCCATCCCTTCTCCAGTATTGAGTTTCACAAGACGAGGATCACATCTTACGCATCATCCCAGCCTAGCACATTGCTGAGTACCAGGCAACTATTACTTATTTGGAGATTAAGGGAGTAAGGGAATGGATGGGATTAAGTGCTCCTAGTCTACAGAAGGTATGAGATAGGCAAGTGAACACTCCCAGAATGGTCTAATACTTATCAAGCACGAATGGAATGGCAGTGGCTTCTCCAATTCAATAGGCTTCTTCACCCAGAAAGGTAGGAAGAACATGCATAAGCGGAGATGAGAGTAGGCAGGTAATTAGCATTTATGACAAGCAGGTCCTTAGATGCGTCATCCTTTACTACTTGCATTTGCTGTCACTCTTTGAAGGAAGGTGGGGGTGGGGGAAGGAGGATGAAACCGCACCAATGCGGGCAAAGGCAGGGCAGCTGATGACGAAGCAGGCCACCACAATGACCTCCCTGATGCAGGCCGCCCACGAGCAGCTGGGAGTCTGGCACTCAGGCGTCAGCAAGCTGCACTCCAGGGACAGGACGTGAAACCTTAACAAAACCACAACCCGGGCAGACCACCACAGGGCATTCAAAAGCCGTGCTCAAGGGGGCATCAGCCAGAAATAAATACAGGAACGTAACACTCCACAGCTGGGCCACTTGGAGCTTGGTTCTTTTGTCTTAGCTGCCTTTTCCACCTCAAGTGGCTCCAAATAACTTTTAGCCATTTCCAAGTATTGAAAGCAATTTCTCAAGGCAAGAATTTGCTGTCATTGAGCCACAGGCTCAATGAAAAAAAAAAGGGGGTTTTCCTTTGTTTCTTTTTTGCACGGGTGGAGGGTAGAAGACAAGATATCATGTCAAACTTGCTGTAATAATAGAACTACAGAACATCAGAATTGCCAGGAGCTTAGAGACCAATCACTTATACCGCCTCATTTGGGAGCTCTAGGCTGGAAGTTTCTAGATGACAGAGCCCATGTCGGTGTATATCCAGTGGCCAGCACAGGGTTTTGCCTATGAATGGTGCTCAATACAGGTGAAGAGTATGTAAATACCTGTCACATGAAAAATATTTTCATTAAAAAATAAAGTCTGACAGGGTGAATGAATGCATACAATGTGGGAACTGTGACCCAAAGGGATGCAGCCTTCTGCCCAAGGTTACATGGTGACTTAGAAGCAGAGTCCTGATTACGAGCTAGGCGCCCCAGCACTCCAGGACCTTATACACCAGAACAAGACTGTGTTAACTGTCCCCACTGGGTGGGTGGGGGAGGTTCCCTGACAGTTTCCTTCACTCCCACCCCTACGCTTCCCTCCACCCTCTGGGTGTCTAGAGCCCTACCCCCACCACTGTTGGGTTCATAGGTGTCACGAGGGAGTGCCAGGGTAAAGGGCTGACAGTGAGCACAGCCTAATAGTCCTGCTGTGTAGCCTCTCATTAAAGTGCTGGTGGCTGTGGAAGTAAAGGCTTTAGAGACCCTGACAAAAAGCTGGGTGAGCCTGGCCCCTCCTAGATAGAGGACATGCTCACTCAGGTGCCTGCCGACTTGGTTCCCAGCTGGCTCAAACCAAACCCACAAGGCCCCTCCCGGTGGCCTCCAATGGGCATCTTCCCTGCTTGGTCTGATCTCTCCGATGGACACCTCCCTCCTGGGTCTGATCTCTGGGCCACCCCCACCCAACCCCAGCCAGTTCCCAGCGGGAACCTCTCCTGGGCTTCCCGACAGCCACGCCCCAATCCCCTCCAGCCAGAGAGAGCGTGGGCTTTTGAAGAGCAAAGCCAGGAAGAAGCTAGTTTATCTCTGCTTCCAGCTAAAGCGGGGAAACCGAGGCTGGGGACAGGTCAGTATCACAAACATTATCCTGAATGAAGTGCTTGAGGGTCTTCAGAGCGCTTTCACTGCATTATTTTATTAGAATAAAAACAGATCTTCAGAAGGGGACTACTTGAGGGGGCGCCTGGGTGGTTCAGTTGGTTAAGCATTGGACTCTTGATTTCGCCTCAGGTCAGGTTGCCGAGAGCCCCGGTTGGTGAGAGCCCCAGGCTGGGCTCTGTGCCAACAGCACGGATCCTACTCGGGATTCTCTCTCTCTCTCCCTCTCTCTGCCCGTCTCCCGATGGTGTTGTGTGGTCTCTCTCTCTCTCAAAATAAATTAAAGAAATAAAAAAGAAGGGGACTACTTGAAACAATAACGTGTTTCCTTGTATATATTCCAACATGTGTACTTAAAATTGCTCTCCTGGCAGTATTCCTCCTTAGCAGTGGCAGCTCAGTGTGCCTCCCTCTGGGGGAACTTCCTCGCCAGGGGCCCTTCCTTGGTCTTTACCAGTGTAAACTCATGGTTGGGATATTGAAAGGCTCTTGCCAGGGGTCTCAAGGCTGAGTCTCTGTCCGAGACAGTCTTCAGAAATCTGGAAGTAGGGAGGCCACATCTAAAGTGGAGACCATAATCAAAGGCTTGTTAACTGACTTACTGTGAACATTGCAAGCCATCCAAGTTTTTTTAAAAAAAAATTTTTTTTTTCAACGTTTATTTATTTTTGGGACAGAGAGAGACAGAGCATGAACGGGGGAGGGGCAGAGAGAGAGGGAGACACAGAATCGGAAACAGGCTCCAGGCTCTGAGCCATCAGCCCAGAGCCCGACGCGGGGCTCGAACCCACGGACCGCGAGATCGTGACCTGGCTGAAGTCGGACGCTCAACCAACTGCGCCACCCAGGCGCCCCGTCAACATTCATTTTAAATTACAATAATTGAGGGGCGCCTTGGTGGCTCAGTTGGTTGAACATCCGACTTCAGCTCAGGTCATGACCTCACTGCTCGTGAGCTTGAACCCCGCGTCAGGCTCTGTACTGACAGCTCTGAGCCTGGAGCCTGCTTTGGATTCTGTGTGTCTCCCTCTCTCTCTGCCCCTCCCTTGCTCATGCTCTGTCTCTCTCTCTCTCTCTCCCTCTCTCTCTCTCTCTCTCAAAAATAAACAAACATGGGGCACCTGCGTGGCCCAGTCGGTTAAGCGGCCAACTTCGGCACAGGTCGTGATCTAACGGTTCATGGGTTCGAGCCCCGCGTCAGACTCTGTGCTGACAGCTCAGAGCCTGGAGCCTGCTTTGGATTCTGTGTCTCCCTCTCTCTCTCTGCCCCTCCGCTGCTTGTGCTCTATCTCTCAAAAATAAATAAACATTAAAAAATTTTTTTTAATTAACAAACATTAAAAAATTTTTAATTAAAATAAGTGAAAAAATCAAAATAGTATCTCTACTATAATTGTACCCCTTTTTAAAGCACATAAATATGGATAACACATTTGACACAGTGTCAGAAAATGTAAACAGCCCTGTATGAGCAAGGGGTAGGATCATAGAGCCAGTTTTGTTTTCTTAAAGTTATCCAGGTAACTTTTGTTACAAAGATAATAATCTAAGAAAAGGGAAGATACAGTAAAAAAAAAAAAAACAAAAAAAAAAAAACAACAACTTCTAGCCTGCATGTTCCAGAGGCTCTCTGATGGTAGATCAAAGAGATACATATGCTCAGGTACTGAACTGTGCTGATGAAACAAATAGATATTTAATGCCATGTTTAAAGACTTGTACCACCTTTTTAATGAAGCACGTTTACCTTAGATGGACTAACACTAGAAGAGAATGTTCTCTGGCACAAGAACAGACACTCAGATCAATGGAACAGAATAGAGAACCCAGAAATGGACCCACAAATGTATGGCCAACTAATCTTCGACAAAGCAGGAAAGAATAGCCAATGGAATAAAGACAGTCTCTTCAGCAAGTGGTGCTGGGAAAACTGGACAGCAACATGCAGAAAAATGAACCTGGACCACTTTCTTACACCATACACAAAAATAAACTTAAAATGGATGAAAGACCTAAACGTAAGAGAGGAAGCCATCAAAATCCTCAAGGAGAAAGCAGGCAAAAACCTCTTTCGCCTTGGCTGCAGCAACTTCTTACTCAATATGTCTCTGGAAGCAAGGGAAACAAAAGCAAAAATGAACTACTGGGACCTTCATCAAAATAAAAAGCTCTGCTCAGCAAAGGAAACAATCAGAAAAACTAAAAGGCAACCAACAGAATGGGAGAAGATATTTGCAAACAACGTATCAGATAAAGGGTTAGTATCCAAAATTGGTAAAGGACTTATCAAACTCAACACCCAAAAAACAAAGAATACAATGAAGAAATGGGCAAAAGACATGAACAGATAGTTCTCCAAAGAAGACACCCAGATGGCCAACCGACACAGGAAAAAATGCTCAACACCACTCATCATCAGGGAAATACAAATCAAAACCACAATGAGATACCACCTCACACCTACCAGAACGGCTGACATTAACAACTCAGGCAACAACAGATGTTGGCAAGGATGCGGACAAAGAGGATCTCTTTTGCATTGCTGGTGGGAATGCAAACTGGGGCAGCCATTCTGGAAAACAGTATGGAGCTTCCTCAAAAAACTAAAAATAGAACTACCCTATGACCCAGCAATTGCACTACTAGGTATCTATCCAAGGGATACAGGTATGCTGTTTCGAAGGGACACATGCACCCCAATGTTTATAGCAGTGCTATTGATAATAGCCAAAGTATGGAAAGAGCCCACATGTCCATCGATGGATGAATGGATAAAGGAGATGTGTTCTATATATATGTGTGTGTGTATACACACACACACACACACACACACACACACACACACACACACATATATATAGAAGTATTACTCGGCAATGAAAAAGAATGGAATCTTACCACTTGCAACCACGTGGATGGAACTGGAGGATATTTATGCTAAATGAAATTAGGCAGTCAGAGAAAGACAAATACCATATGACTTCACTCATATGAGGACTTTAAGATATAAAACAGATGAACACAAGGGAAGGGGAGCAAACATAACATAAAAGCAGGGAGGGGGACAAAATACAAGAGACTCTTAAATATGGAGAACAAACAGAGGGTTGCTGGAGGGGTTGTGGGAGGCTAAATGGGGAAGGGGTATTAAGCAATCCACTCCTGAAATCATTGTTGCACTATATGCTAACTAACTTGGATGTAAATTTAAAAAATAAATAAATTATAAAAATAAAAAATAAAAGGAAAAAAATAAAGAAGAGAGCTCTCTCCTCTTGCAGATGGAACTTTCTAGATAAATAGATTCTCCTCCACCTCAGTCTAAAGGGCCCTCATCCATCCACAGACATCCACCTGTCCTGGGGGCAGAGGGGAGAGCGGCTGCCAAGTGCCCAGCCTCTCCTCAGAAGCCTGTCGTGTTTCTTCCCTGGGTCCCACATTAGCCTCAAATGGAGGAATTGAGGAAAATGGCCATTTGATTGCTGTTGTTTCCCTTTCTAATTTTCTAAATTTGGCTAGATTTTCTGACCTGGTCATCTGAGAGTAAAATCCCTTACGGGTATTCCATGCCAGTTTTTATTTTCATTTGTTTTGTGTTAAATCAAAAACATTTCAACACAGAAACTAAAATTCCCTAGAATGCCAGTTTCTGGAAACGCCACAGTTCAAGGGCAGGTGCAGAACTCCTGGGTTTGTTGTTATTATTGTTTTATTTCCCACCAGATTTTTCAGCTTGAGGTTTTTGTCCAGCAAAGTGGTTTATGTTAATTCCCACTTCCTCCACCTACCTCCTCTGACATTTTACAAACATTTACTGAATTTCTACTATTTGCCACACATCCCCGTAAGCTTGGGAATATACAACATGAACGAAACACGTTAAGGTGTCTGGCCGTCTTCTAGTGAGAAATCACAAGTGAACAGAAAAACATGGTAAAATAGATGGTGATACATTCTTTGTGGGAAAATAAGCAGGGAAAGAAAATTGGGGCTTTCAGAGTAAGGATGGATGGCACAACAGGTAGAACTATAAGAAACTGCCAATGTGAAGGCCAACTGTGGTTGATTACCAACAATTTCATATCATTCCATTTGCATCGGTTTTCTGTTGTTGCAAAACAAATTACCACAAACTTAGCGTTCCTGGCAAAAAGTGCAGTGAGTGCAAAGATCCTAAAGCACCCTTGGTGTCACCGGAATGGAATGAGAGAGCAGGAGATTCATAGGATCCCAAGTCAGGACGCACTGTGGGGTACGTAGATCATGTAGAAGCTTCTACGTAATTGAAAGGATTTTGACTCTCAGAGAGTTAGGAAAATGAAGGATTTTGAGCAAAGAGCGGGCATGATCTGACTTACATATTAATAGGATCACTTGTTAATATGTGGAGAACAGACTGAGAAAGTCAGCGGAAGAAGCAAGGAGGCCAGTTAGAAATGTTTCTGTAATCTAGGGGCACCTGGGTGGCGCAGTCGGTTAAGCGTCTGACTTCAGCCAGGTCACGATCTCACGGTCTGTGAGTTTGAGCCCGGCGTCAGGCTCTGGGCTGATGGCTCAGAGCCTGGAGCCTGTTTCCGATTCTGTGTCTCCCTCTCTCTCTGCCCCTCCCCCGTTCATGCTCTGTCTCTCTCTGTCCCAAAAATAAATAAACGTTGAAAAAAAAAAAAATTAAAAAAAAAAAGAAAAAAAAAGAAATGTTTCTGTAATCTAGATGAGACACTGGTGATTTGGAGTTAGTGGTAGCCATGAAGGTGGGGAGCAGTGACTGGATTCTGCATATATTTTGAAAGTAGAGCTGAATTTTTCTACTGAACTGTGAGGTAAGAGAAAAAGAGAAAAGTCAAAGAGGACTCCAAAGTTTTGACCTGAGCAACCAAAAGGAGGAAGTTGCCATCATGAAAATAGGGAAGACTCTAGGAAGAGCAGGTTTGTGTGGGGCAGACCAGGAGCTCAGTTTGGGTCAAGGTGAATTTTAACTGCTTGCTGACATCCAACTGAGAGGTCATGTAGACAGCTGTATGTACAACCTGGGGTCAGAGAAGAGGCCTAGCTAAGATAGAAATTTGGGGTCTGGAGGCAGCACTTAGAGCCATGAAACTGGATGAAATCACCAGGAGTGATCTCCCCATAGAAAAAGTCCAAAAACTGAGCCCTGGGACATTCCGATGTTTAGAAATCAGAGAGATGAGAAATATCAGCAAAGGAGATTAAGGACAATCAGCCAGTGAGATGAAAAGAGAACCAGGATCCGTGATGTCCTGGACTAAAACTTTTCTTCTTTTCTTTTTTTCTTTTTTTTTTTCTTTTCTTTCCTCCTTCCTTTTTTTCTTTCCTCCTTCCTTTTTTTCTTTCCTCCTTCCTTTTTTTCTTTCCTCCTTCCTTTTTTTCTTTCCTCCTTCCTTTTTTTCTTTCCTCCTTTTTTTCTTTCCTTTTTTCTTTCCTTTTTTTCTTTCCTTTTTTTCTTTCCTCCTTTTTTTCTTTCCTCCTTTTTTTCTTTCCTCCTTTCTTTTTTTCTTTCCTTCTTTCTTTCTTTTTTTTTTTTTTTTTTTAAGTATTTGCTACTTTCTGATACTACAAGATGCTCCAGCTCATCTTGTATTTTCCTCACCTCATCTTGTATATTTCCTCAGCTGGGGTGAGGAAGAACAGCCACTTCTTCAAGGGGTCCTGGTTTCTTCTATCGGGGAATGGTATTAGAAATCAAATCTAGACCTTGACTGTGTTCACTGCTACTGGGGTGCTCACTACTGCTTAGCCCCCTCAGCAGACAGGGCTAGTAATACAGGTAGCTCATACATGTATACACGTGTATCTATAGTTGTTTCTGTGTCTATCTATCTATATGTGCACATGTTATGTTAAGCCAAGCCTAAGTCCATACTGCTGTCTCTTGACTCTACTCCAGCACCGTGGGGTCCACTGTAGTCTTCCTGTCTTGCTTCTCTGCAACTTTCCTCCTTGACAACAGCAATGTGGCTCCTAGTGGTGGAAGTCACTCTTGACCTTTTTGGAGCAATTTCTGTGGAATGCAGTGTTTTAAAGCTTGCCTGGAATGTTTTTAAGAGAAAAGGAGACGAGAGAAATTGGAGTCAGCAACTCTCAGTTAAACCATGGTTCTCAACTCTTAGCCTGCATCAAAATTACTTGGAAGGTTTGTTAAAGCACAAATTGCCAGGCCCGCCACCAGAATTTTTATTCATTAGTTCTGAGGTGGGGCCCAAGAATTCACATTTCTAGCAAGATCCCAGGTGATGCTGATGGTACATCTCAAAGTACTCTTTGGGAATCAAGGGACTCAAAGAATTCTGCTTGAAAAGGAAGGTAAGAAATGGAGCAGTAGGTAGGGGATGAAGTAGATCAAGAGAAGATTTTAGGGTGTAGGTGCATGTGTGGGTGTGCACACACACGTTTATGGAAAGAAGTAAGACACATCTGTAGCCTAATGAGAAGAGTCCAGTAAAGAAGAAAATAATAGTGATGCAAGAGATGAAGGTGATAGGGATGGCAGGGAATTGCTCGAGCAACATCCTTGAGCTGGTGAGAGAGGAGAGAATCAGTGCCAGGAAAGAGCTAGTTTTCAAGAAGCGCATGTTAAGTTCATTCATAGTAGCAGGAGGAAAGGCAGGTACGTTGGAAAAATGGAAGAAGATAAAGAGAGGCAGCAGGGGAGTCTTGTAAACTCTCTTCTGGTCGCCTCTCATTGCTCAGTGAAAGAAAATGGGAGGTCATCCGCTCAGATAGAGGCTGGGGGAGACGGTGGTAGAGGCTGCAGGGCCAAGAACGAAACGATCACCTAGGAGAATGGGAACAGGAGCACTTTCAGGAAATAAGAATGACTGTTGCATAACAATGCCCCTCACTGGGGCAGTGGTCAGGAATGAACATGAGACCAGACAGCGTGGCTGGGTTTTTTTCTCCTGCCACATTCAGAAGCGCAGGCACAAGGCTGGTGTAGGAGAAAAGCTGGATTTGAGCAGGACGTGTTTAGGCAATGCAGCAGGAGACGAGCAGGTTTGCCTTGTGGGCCGTGATGAAAGTGCTTCCCACTTCTGTCTGCCTTATGAAATATTCAGTGTAGACACTTTCTAAATTTATCTTTTCCCATTATTGAAGGAATAATAGCAATTTTGAAGGATGTGAACATCATGGGAACATATTTATAATACACGGTTTTTGAAAAAAAAACAATACAAAAGTAGGTCTGTCCTGGGATTAGACTTAAAAATGACGAAAGAATGTGGACGAATAGGAGTCCAGATGGAAGTGAAAAAGGTTTGATTCACTTAGTGGTGTGGTGGGATTTGGGGGGAATTCCTTTCTTACTTTCCTTTCTATTTATGTTCAATTCAGGTCATTAGACATTAATTGCATATCTATTTTTTTATGTTTATTTATTTTTGAGAGAGAGAGAGAGAGAGAGAGACTGAGCACAAGCGGGGGAGGGGAAGAGAGAGCCAGAGACAGAATCAGAAGCAGGCTCCAGGCTCCGAGCTGTCAGCACAGAGCCCAAAGCAGGGTCTGAACTCATGAGCCATGAGATCATGACCTGAGCCAAAGCAGAATGCTTAACCAACTGAGCCACCCTGGTGCCCATTACTGCATATCTATTGATATTAGGCACTGTGCTCCAAGAGCACAAAAAAAGAAGGAAGATGAAAAAAAAAAAAAAAAAAAAAAAAAAAAAAAAAAAGGAAGGTGAAGATGAAGAAAAGGTAGAGAAATTATAGTTTTTTCACTGAAGAAGCTTAAAGGCTGAGAAAGATATTGCTATGTTTTTGTTTGTATAGCAAGTCAATATATTAAAAGTATTAACATAAGGGCGCCTGGGCAGCTCAGTCAGTTAAATGTCTGACTCAGCTCAGGTCATGATCTCTCGGGTCCTGGGTTTGAGCCCCACATCAGGCTCTGTGCTGACAGCTCAGAGCCTGGAATCTCCTTCAGGTTCTATGTCTCCCTCTCTCTCTGCCCCTCCCCCACTCATGCTCACATGCTTGCTCTCTCTCAAAAATAAACATTAAAAAAAATTTTAAGTATTAATATCAACGTAGTCTCCTTAACACAATGCATTAGATAATATTCTCCTGGTTGAAAGTAAAGAAACCTACTAAGATTAACTAAAGCAAAAAACCAGATCTGCACAGCATGGTGCCTACAGTTAATACTGTATTGCAGGTTTGAAAATTGCAAAGGGGTGCAGCCTGATTTTGATAATATGAACAAAAACCAGGGGTTTCATCCTAATCAAACCTCTGCCTCCAGTCAGCTTCACCAACACCTCTCACTGGTTTTCTCTCTTTTTCAGGCAATGGGATGGCAAACATGGCTGCCAGGAGCTTCGGGACTTACATGTTACTGGTCTGTGTAACTAGAGGGAAAAATAGCTCTTCTTCATCTCTGGTCAGATGGACCAATCAAGGGTAACTGGGTAGCCTGGCTCACACCATGTAAGTGTGGCTAGGGAACTCTGTCACTATAACTGGAGAATGGGAGTGGGCATGTTCCCAGTTAAAAGGGGAATATATTTGGTCAACAAACACATGAAACTGTATTCCAACACATTTAGGTAACTTCAATGAAATAAAATCCTTGAAAGATACAAACTATCAAACTGACTCAAGAAGAAATAGAAAATGTGGATAAACCTGTAACAGATAGAGAAATTGAGTTAATAATTTGAAAACGTCCCACAAAGAAAAGCTCAGGCCCAGATGACTTCACTCATGAATTCTTCCAAGTGTTTAAGGAAAAAATTGACAATTGTTCACAAACTCTTCCAAAAACATAAATGATAAGGGGACATTTTCCAAAGCCAGACAAAGACATTATAAGGAAATTACAGACCAATAGACCTTACAAATATAGACATAAAAATTCTGAACGAAATACTAGCAAACCAAATCCAGCAACATATAAAAAGAATTAATCAGGGGCGCCTGGGTGGCGCAGTCGGTTAAGCGTCCGACTTCAGCCAGGTCACGATCTCGCGGTCCGTGAGTTCGAGCCCCGCGTCGGGCTCTGGGCTGATGGCTCAGAGCCTGGAGCCTGTTTCCGATTCTGTGTCTCCCTCTCTCTCTGCCCCTCCCCCGTTCATGCTCTGTCTCTCTCCGTCCCAAAAAAAATAAATAAACGTTGGGAAAAAAAAATTAAAAAAATAAATAAATAAAAGAAAAGAAAAGAAAAGAATTAATCACTGCAACCAAGTAGGATTTAACCCAGAATGCAAGATTGGTTTAACAGGCAAAAATTAACATACAATATCATATCAATAGAATGAAGGACAAAACCACATAATAATCTTAACAGATGCAGAAAAAGTATTTGACAAACTAACACCTTATCAGAATAAAAATATTCAACAAACTAAGAGGGAACCTCTTCTACTTGATAAAATATATCTCCAAAAAACAAAACAAAAAAAAAAAACCCAAAAAACCTTGTTAACAACACACTTTGGGAATGCAAGCTGGTGCAGCCACTCTGGAAAACAGTATGGAGGTTCCTCAAAAACTAAGAATAGAACTACCCTATGACCCAGCAATTGCACTACTAGGTATTTATCCAAGGGATGCAGGTGTGCTGTTTCGAAGGGGCACATGCACCCCAATGTTTATAGCAGCGCTATCAACAATAGCCAAAGTATGGAAAGAGCCCAAATGTCTATTGATGAGGAATGGATAAAGAAGATGTAGCATATATATACAATGGAGTATTACTCAGCAATCAAAAAAAATGAAATCTGGGGCACCTGGGTGGCTCAGTCGGTTGAGCGTCCGACTTCGGCTCAGGTCATGATCTCGCGGTCCGTGGGTTCAAGCCCCGCGTCAGGCTCTGTGCTGACAGCTCAGAGCCTGGAGCCTGTTTCAGATTCTGTGTCTCCCTCTCTCTCTGACCCTCCTCCTTCATGCTCTGTCTCTGTCTCAAAAATAAATAAATGTTAAAAAAAAATGAAAAAAAAATGAAATCTTGCCATGCGCAACTACGTGGATGGAACTGGAGGGTATTATGCTAAGTGAAATTAGTCAGAGAAAGACAAAAACCATATGACTTCACTCGTATGAGGACTTTATGAGACAAAACAGATGAACATAAGGGAAGGGAAACAAAAATAATATAAAAACAGGGAGGGGGACAAAGCAGAAGAGACTCATAAATATGGAGAACAAACAGAGGGTTACTGGAGGGGTTGTGGGAGGGGGGATGAGCTAAATGGATAAGGGGCACTAAGGAATCTACTCCTGAAATCATTGTTGCACTATATGCTAATTTGGATGTAAATTTAAAATAATTAATTAATTAAAATAAAAGCAAAAAAAACCATACTTAATGGTCAAAGACTGACTGCTCTCTCTGTAAGATCAGGAAAGAACAAGACAAGAATGTCCCTTCTCACCATTGCTATTCAACATTGTGCAGGATATTATAGCCAAGGCAATAAACAAGGAAAAAAAAAAAGAAAGAAAGAAAGAAAAGCCATCCAGACTGGAAAGGAGGAAATGAAATGATCTCTATTTTTGACATAATTTGATATAGAGAAAATATGATGAATCCACCAAAAAGCTATTAGAACTTATTTACAAGTTCAGCAAGGTTGCAGGGCACAAGAACAATATTTTAAAATCAACTGTATTTCCATATGCTAGCAATGAACAATCTGAAAAATTGTAAGAATGACTCGATGTGCAATATTATCACATAAAATATCTAGGAATAAATTGTTAGAAAGGGATACAATCTCTGAAAGTGTAACACATTGTTGAAAGAAATTCACCTAAGTGAATGGAAAGACATCCCATCCCATGTTGATGATTAGGAAGAACATTGTTAAAATGGCGATATTGATCTACATATTTACTTGCAATCCCAATCAAAATCCAACTTGGTTTTTTTGGGGGGTGGGGGTGTTGGAAGGGAGAGGGGTAGAGAAACTGATGAGCCTATCCTTAAATTCATTATTCAGAATAGCCCAACCATCATGAAAAAGAACAAAGGACCCAGACTTTCCAATTTCAAAAAATACTACAAGTCGACAGTAATGAAAACAGTGTGGTAGGGACAAAGGAGGACCTATATAGGTCAACAGAATAGAATCAGAGTCCACACACCAACCCTCACATTTATGGTCAATTGATTTTCAACAAGGATGTCAACACAATTCAATGAGGGAAAGAATAACCTTTCAACAAATGGTGCTGGGACAAATGGGCTATTTGTCAGTTCCTCAAAGATTAAACATAAACACTGTGTCAACGATCCTCAATTTTTTTTAATCTTTAAAAGATTAAACATAAAGGCACCATAGGATTCAGCAATTTTACTCCTAGATGTTAACCCAACAGAAATAGACATATGTCCCTGTAAAAACTTATACACAAATGGTCATAGAGGCATTATTCAAAATAGCCAAAAAGTGGAAACAATCTAAATGCACATCAGCTGATGAACAGATAAAAGACAGTATGTTTAGGGGCGCCTGGGTGGCTCAGTCGGTTGAGCGTCCGACATTGGCTCAGGTCATGATCTCACTGTCCGTGAGTTTGAGCCCCGCGTCGGGCTCTGTGCTGAAAGCTCAGAGCCTGGAGCCTGTTTCAGATTCTGTGTCTCCCTCTCTCTCTGACCCTCCCCCGTTCATGCTCTGTCTCTCTCTGTTTCAAAAATAAATAAACGTTAAAAAAAAAATAAAAAAAAAAGACAGTATGTTTATATAATGGAATATCATTTGGCAATAAAAATAATGAACTGCTGATACATGCTAATGAATGAATCTTGAAAACACTGCACTAAGTGAAAGAAACTCATCACAAAAGACCACATATTGTAAGAATCCATTTATAGGAAATAACCACAATGGGTTGGAGAGAAATGGAAAAGACTGCTAACGGGTACAGAATTTCATTTTGGGGTGATGAAAATGTTCTAAACTTGATTTTGGCAGTGATTGCACAATTCTGTGAAAAACCATTGAATTGTACATTTTTAATTGTATGGTATGTGAATTATAGCTCAATAAAGTGGTTATAAAATTTTAAAAAAAAATAGTATCCTAATCAAATCTTGAGACAAAAGCCAGACCAGAACAAGTTGAGACTGGGAGCATTCCAGGCTTAGTGAAAGGCTATCCAGTGGCATTCAGGAAACTTTCCAATTCTTAAATTCAATTACAGTGATACTGCATAGTTTATTTTCTCTTAAACTTGCTTTATTAAGAAACTTAGCATTGGTTTAAGTTTGAATATTTTAATAAAGAGTTGTATTTTTATTTTAAAATTTCAGGATGAGGGGGTGCCTGGGTGGCTCAGTCTGTTGAGTGTCCAACTCTGGATTTTGGTTCGAGTCATGATCCCTGAGCTGTGGGATCGAGCCCCATGTCAGGCTGTCCACACTGAGCATTTAGCCTGCTTAAGATCTCTCTCCCTCTCTCTCTGCCCCTCTGCTCTCACACACGTACACTCACTCTCTCAAAAATAAAATAAAACATAAAATAAAACTTTAGAATAAAATTTCAGGATAGGAAAAGATGTTAAGTCTCCTTACACTAGGACACCCTCTTATCACCAACTTTCACATAGGTGCTCTAACTATAAACTTGGATGAGCTACAGAACTCTCCAGAATGGAACCTACTAACCTAAACGAACAAAAACAGCAAAAAAGGTTACTCACGTTATAGGTCACTGATAATACACTTCATGTGAATTAAGTAGTTAAATGAAATGTTGGGAGGAGGCTATGTTTTAATTTCAAGGCCCTGGAACTGGTAGCATTTGGAGGGGTTCCAAACTTGATTTTACAGTGTCAGTGAGTCAGTTCTCCAACTTCAGCTCCTTTTGTGACTCAGAGCTGACATTAGGTACAATTAGTAAAAAATAAAAAAATAAAAAAATAAAAAAATTCTGAAAGACATCCAGAAATCAATCTCAAATTATAAGAGAAATCACAATTGAGGTCAATAAGCCTGTAGCCTCTTGGCCCACAAAAGTTTTGAATGGGGAACTCATCCTGAGTCTTAACAAAGCAATGGGTTTTAAAAACTGAAATTGTTCCACTAAACACTATGCCCTTTTCAGGTGATACTTAGAGTCATCAGTGGCCATGACTTAGAGGATTCATTTCCAAAGCAAGAGTAATTATTCTCCATTGTAAATATCCTGTGACTTTCAAATCTCCTCCATTTTTGAGAAGTCATTTTAGCGAAAGTTTTCTGTCCTATTTCTACTGCCTTTTCTGTCCTTGTAAAAATTTCGTTTGCTTATATTATTCTTCTCCAAAAAAGAATATGCTGGCTAACTTTAACTTTGGAAAACTTCAATGTTAAGGACTCAACCCTACATCATCCAACTCACTCTTGGTTTCCCTGAACACAGAACCAGCAATGCCTGATCCCTGCCACTAGAGGGAGAAGTAGAGGTCCTTTCTAGCTACACTGCCAGCAGTTTCAAAATGCAAAAGCTCTTTCTTTTTCTTCAATTTTCCCACAATACTAAGCATATTTCTATCATATCTTTTCCAAAGGGAAAATACATTTTTATTTTTCTCAAAGAATAATTTAAATTGTGTTACCCGATCCACCGGACACGCTTCAGTCCACACCTGAGAAAGTTGGCAGCTCCCTTTGAAAGCTTTCTCTTTTTCTCCCACCTCTCTGGCCACGCCTCCTCCTTTGATAAAGACTCTTGCACCCGATTCTTGGGATTCCACAGGCTCTGTGCAAGATGGAGCTCTTGACCTTCCCCGTGCTCACCTTCCTCCTCCATTCTTCCATTTCTCAGTAAATAGCATCTCCAAGCACCTGGTTTCTTAAACCAGAAACTGGGGTGTCATTCTTAACTCCTCTCTTTCCCTTACGGTCTCCACTTCCAAACCAATCACCCAATGCTATCTATCAACCTACCACCTAAATGCATCAGAAATGCATAAACTCTCTCCCCCTCCCCCTCCAGCACCCAGGCAAACATCATCAGCATCCCAGAACCCCCAACCCCAATCCTCCTTCACAGGGGCTCCTCTCCTCCTTCAGGCATCACATTCTCAATATCTTAAACTTTGAGTCGCCAACTTTAGTTTGCCTCTCTTTTACCCAATTGCTAATTATTCATTAATAAGTACGTAAATAGTTTCTGGTACCAATTCCAGTGGGGGGAGGGGGGTCCCCACACCAACAGCAAGCAATTCTCAGACGCCAGCAGGGTGTCGGAGAGTTCAGCCCAATTCTGACACAATCTGCCTGGAGACAGCATCAGATTCCACGGGCTAGCTCAGTTAAGGGCTCAGTCCTACAAGATTGCCCACAGCCCACCCGCTCCCCCACCTGCCACACCTCACCCAACTTCAGATACCAATTGCAAGCCCAAGTTGTCACCTGTGCTGCAACCAACTCTAAATCAAAGGTCTCCATGACCTCCTCCTCTGGTACAATTAATATGCTAGAGCAGCTCACAAAACTCAGACATGTTACTTACTGCATCACTGGTTCCTAAAAAGATAGAACTCGGGAATAGCCAGATGCACAGAGCAAGGTGGGGGAAAGGGGAGCAGAGCTTCCATGCCCCCCTAGGCACACCACTCTCCCCACCTCCACGTATTCACCAACCCAGAAGCTCTCCCAGCTCCGTCCTTTGAGGTTTTTATAGAGGCTTGATTACACAGGCATGACTGATTAAACCATTGACAGCTGATGATTGAACTCAATCTCCGGCCCCTCACCTCCCACTTTGGTGCTTTCCAAAGGTCACTCACTAAGGAAAGACATTTTACCATTCCCACCACTTAGAAAATTCCAACAGTTTGGGGAGCTGGGAGTCAGAAATGGGGAGGGAGACCAAATACATATTTCTTATTATAAACCATAATAAAACAAGGTGCTTTTTTTTTTTTTTTTTTTTTTTTTGGTTTGATGATTGCGTTTTTCCCTATACTAGTGCTATCCAAGAGAAACAGAATGTGAGCCACGTGTGTGATTTAAAGTGCCTTAGGAGCCATGGGTAAAATTAATTTTAATACCTTTTGTTTAACTCACTAAATTCAAAACACCATTCTAAACTTGTAACCAGTGTGAAAATTATTAATGGAATTCTGTAAGTCTGTTTTTGTACGACATCTTCAAAATCTTTTGTACGTTTTACATCCATAGCCCTTCTCAATGTGAATGAGACAAACTTAAAGTTTTCAAATAGCCACTCATGGCTACTGGCCGCAATAGTGGAAACTCGACTGTAACCTCCCTAATGATGGGAGAAAAAACTCTCTGAAGGCCCGAGCTAGGAGGGAAGCCATCTTAGAATTCTAAGTCAGCATGACTGTTCATAAACTTCATTTAAACCAAAATTCTGATTGATGGCCCACCACGCATGCATTCTACACTTGCTTTGTGAATGAGTAGCCTAAGGGAAAACCATCTTGTCCTTAAGATACCGATCGGTGCTTCTACTCCATGCATTCCTTCATGGTAAAACTCGTGATTCCTGTCTATCTGTAGGTCTATAATCTTTTGAGCTTTTAGAAGATCTAGAGGGGCGCCTGGGTGGTTCAGTCAGTTAAGTGTCTGACTTTGGCTCAGGTCATGATCTCACGGTGCATGAGATCTCACGGTCCGCATGTTGGGCTCTGTGCTGACAGCTCAGAGCCTGGAGCCTGCTTCAGATTCTGTCTCCCTCTCTCTCTCTCTCTCTCTCTCTGTCTCTCTCAAAAAAAAAAAAAAAAAAAAAAAGAATAAATGTTTTTACAATTTTTTAATAAACTAAAAGAAGATGTAGAAAAGCATGTAACCCTGTAAAAACTGTTCATTCTTGGGGCACCTGAGTGGCTCAGTTGGCTAAGTGGCTGATTTCAGCTCAGGTCATGATCTCACAAGTTTGTGGGTTCAAGCCCCATGTGGGGCTCTATGCTGACAGCTCAGAGCCTGGAATCTGCCTCAGATTCTGTCTCCCTCTCTCTCTGCCCCTCTCCAGCTCATTCTCTCTCTCTCTCTCTCTCTCTCTCTCTCAAAAAATAAATTCAAAACAAAACTATTCATTCTGGTTTTTTTTTTAACATTTATTTATTTTTGAGACAGAGACAAAGCATGAACAGGGGAAGGTCAGAGAGAGAGGAGACACAGAATCTGAAACAGGCTCCAGGCTCTGAGCTGTCAGCACAGAGCCCGACGTGGGGCTCGAACTCACAGACCACGAGATCATGACCTGAGCTGAAGTCAGCCACTTTACCGTCTGAGCCACCCAGGTGCCCCAAAACTATTCATTCTCCCAAGTACTTTCTTCCCTGTGCAGAGTGTGTTTCCCAGGCAGCTGTCCTAACTTGGGCTTGAATAAAACACTTTCTTACTCTTTGAAATTCTAAAAGGTTTGTTTGTTTCCGTGTCAACACTGAGAACAAAGACTGCGTCAGCTTTGCTCACCATTGTGGTGCCTGCACTTAGCAAGTGCCTGAATATAGTAAGTATGTGATAAGCACTTATTAAATGAATGAATGAAATCTCCACGTACTTCTCCACAGGATTGCTTTCAGAGGAGTGCACGTTAATGTGATGTCTTTGCCCTTTCACTGGAATCACTCCCAGAAAGAATCATGTTTAATCTCCCCTCTGTATGTTAAAAGGCTGTCAAAGATACTGTCTGTTATCATGTCAGTATTTCTTGCAGGGGGGGAAAGTCTATTAAGCTTTTCTAAAATTTCATTTTAACAATTGCTATGACTCACCATGTTGTTGATAGCAACAACTCTACAATCTTCCTTCCACAAGGAACTTCAAGAAAGGGATGCCAGTCATATCAAATGTATTAACCGTTTTGCTACGTTTTATTCCTCATTTCAAGGATCTTGGTTTTTCTAAATTTTTTTTTTAACGTTTATTTATTTTTGAGACAGAGAGAGACAGAGCATGAACAGGGGAGGGGCAGAGAGAGAGGGAGACACAGAATCGGAAACAGGCTCCAGGCTCTGAGCTTTCAGCACAGAGCCCGACGCGGGGCTCAAACTCACGGACCGTGAGATCATGACCTGAGCCGAAGTCGGATGCTTAACCGACCAAGCCACCCAGGCACCCCAAGGATCTTGGTTTTTCTGCTTTTGCATAACTGTGTTCCTTCTTGTAAGCCATCCCAAATCTCTTTTTAAAAATTGTTTAGGTAGGGGTGTCTGGGTGGCTCCCACTCTCGATTTTGGCTCAGGTCGTGATCTCACAGTTCATGAGATTGAGCCCTACATCAGGCTCTGTGCTGACAGTGCGAAGCCTGCTGGGGATTCTCTCTCTCTCTCCTTCTCTCTCTCTCTCTCAAAAGTAAATAAGTAAACATTTAAAAAATTAAAAGTGTTTAAAAATAAATAAATAAAAATTTAAAAATTAAAAATAAAATGTGTTTAGGTATAAATTTTTTTAAATAAACAATTGCAAAAATTAAGTCACATGCTGGGGTTGTTTGGTTGATTTGCTCATCATTCCTTCTCCCATTTTACAGTAACAGCATCTGTTTGCTCTCAGGAACTAGTCTCTTCCTTATGGGTTCATTAGGGTATCTTGTCCCACCTGAGCCAAAGGGTGGGCACCCGACCGAAGTCAGGCCAATCAGACACCTTGTCCTTGGAGTCAGACAAGACCGACAACGATGGGACCCATTTGCTCTAAGCCCTGCCTGAATTTTCCAGTGGTTTCTGCCCCCAGAGCCTTCTCGTTCCTCTGTTTCCCAGTTGTTCTCTGGCTGCCTGTGGATACTGTGGATTTCCAGCAACCTTTCCAGATTTCCTCTGAGTTCTCAAAAAACCTCCAACTTAAATGTGTGCCCTGCAGTGTGAAACCTGGAGGACAGAGCCCTGGGGAAGGTGGGGGGTGGGAGTGCGTGGGTCAGGCAGACGCTGTTTACCAGCGCTCACAGAAGCATTTCAGGACTTTGGCACCTGGTAAGCCCTGCAGTTGGAACCAGCCAGGTGTCATTCCTGAATATGTGCTCAAAGATAGATCCAAAGGAAACACCTTTAGACCTTAGCAGCAGATGCCTTGGGGAGAAACGGAGACTCATTTTGCTCCGTACGGACCCATACCACTTGAATTTTTTACAACACACATATTCTACGTTGTGTGATTTTTCTTTTTTAACCCAGCAAAAATAGCAAAGATTTGCTGCTCTCCATAAGCTTCCGGAAGACTATCCCAGGATCCCAGTAAATGACTAACCTGACATTGTTGTATAAAATAAGAGATCCACACTTTCTTTGCTCTAGACCATAGGTATATCAACTACCTACCTCTGTTTTGAGCTCAGTCTGTACTTTCTAATTAAAGTTCTTCTGCCCAGCTTATCTCTGAACTCAGGCAAATGACCCTGCGGGCAAAGCATCCCCTGATGGGAACCGAAGCTACCCCCTCAAGCGACAGGGACTGCCCTGATCCTGCATGATTGACCCCAAGACAATGATCCACCTGACCTTTGCCACCCACCTGCACGTACCCACCGACCTTTGTCCCACATTCTGTTTATATAAACCTTCAAGTATTTTTGGCACTTTGGACACCATCTTTGAGACGTTAGTCATTAGTTCACTGCCTTCCCGGGGTTGGCCTCACTGACATAAACTCCTTTCTTGTTTTGCCACCACTGGTCTCTTGGCCTTTGGATTTTGTCCGTGGTGAGTGGCCAAATTTGGTGTTTGGGGGACCCCTGGAACCGGGAGCTCTTGCGTCCTTGGGCCCCAGTTACAATAGTACTAATAATGAAGACACAAAGTGCAAGGAAAGTGCGGGGACAGGTAAGCACTGAATCCGTGTAACTTAAGCCAAGGAGCAAGATGTGGCAAAAGACTCTTGAAAACCGTCATCCTGACTCCTTTTCCTCTCTTCCCCTCCGACGGAGGGACGAACAAGGGCAAATACTCGAAGAGATGCCCACGGGGCTGGGCAATACTTGAAGTATCCCTTGGTCTCCCTGGAGACAATAGGGACAGGGGGCTCAACCCACAGGCCTGGCCACGCTTGGAAGGTCCGCCACAGCCTCGGGAGGCCAGGGTGGCCGCCGTTAGAGCAGTGCTGTGCTAAGTGTGGCCCCTGGACCCGGCAGCCTCACCTTCAGCTTACTAGGCTTGGGAATCCGCAGACCCCACACCAGCAGAATGGGCGAGCCAGACGGGTGGGGCCCAGCACGCTGTGTTTTAACCAGCCCTCCAGGGGACTCTGATCCTTGTCAAGTTTGAGAATCTCCACCTGTCTGCTCTTAAGGGAAGCCTTTGCTGGAGGTCACTTGAATGGGAAGAGCCCTCTGTGGGAGGCAGGGAGCTCTTGACTCTTGAAGGGAAGGAAGAAATTCTTCTCTACCTTCAGGGTCTCCCAGCTGGACTAAGAATTAAATTTACATGCGACAGATTACCAGAAGAAAAGAGTGTTATTACATGTTCACGGGAGACCCAATAACACAACTGAGACCTAAAAAAATGACCCAGGGAGGCAGTTTTTATATTTCTTAGATAAAGAGACAATAAGTCTGTGAGGAATTAACAGGACAAAGAAAAGTTAACTCTGGGAGCTTCCATTAGTAAGGAATTTTGAACAGAATTTCGGCTGGGGTGGTACATCAGGAAAAAGTAACAGGGCTGTTTTTACAGCCTTCTGGGCTCCAAATCTCCCTTATCTGGTGATGAGAACGTCTCTGTCTCCTGGTACAGGGAGGGCACCTTACGTAGGGAGAGACCTTTCCTGTTTTCAGGGGAACGGGGTGGAGGGAGGGTCTTAGTATCTCTTGAGTAACTCTTAAAATAATCACTATGCAAAGTGACACATTTTGGGGCAGGCTGCCCTTGGCCCCTACCCTCTCTACGAGTAAATGAGCTTCCTCCTTGAAACCTGGCTGAGAAAGAGTATATCCTGGCTGCTGTTTGTTTGGGTATTCCATAATAACTCAAATCTCAGGGACTTTGAAGCTCTATCATTATTATTATATACAATAAAGAAAAATACAGATTTTTTTTTTTTTTTTTTTATCAGAGAACAATGTGGCTAGAGAAGGGCAAGAGAGAAGGCTGGATCCGGGATTGCAGAGAGGGCCCAAGGACGCAAGAACGCTTGGCTCCAGGGGTCCCAAAAAGAACAGGTTTGACCCCTCACCACGAACAAAATCCAGACACAATCCAAAGGCCAAGAGACTAGTGACAGCAAAACAAGAAAGGAGTTTATGTCAGTGAGGCCAACCCCGGGAAGTCAGTGAACTAACGTCTCAAAGACGGTCCCAAGTGCCGAAAATACTTGTAGGTTTATATAAGCAGAATGTGGGACAAAGGTCGGAGGGTACGTGCAGGTGGGTGGCAAGGGTCAGGTGGATCATCGTCTTGGAGTCAGTCATGCAGGATCTTGCTGGCATCTGGGCAGTCCCTGTCGCTCGAGGGGGTAGCTTCGGTTCCCATCAGGGGGTGCTCTGCCTGCAGGACCATTTGTCTGAGTTAAGAGATATGCTGGACAGACGAACTTAATTAGAAAATGCAGACAAAGGTCAAAATGGAGGTAGTTGAAGTCCTCTTTCAGGATGACTTAGGAAGAGACTTTCTGAAGACACAACTCCCACCTGCACACATTTCATCCACGCCTAAAATCCTATGGCCAGATCCCTGCTGCTTGGGCACCACCTCAGGGATCAGCAGCTTATCAGTGTGGCAGCCTCAGTGATTGTCACCGATAGGCATGGCTGCCTTGGAGAGTGTCAGCCAATGGGGGAGTCCGCCTCAGTGATTGCCAGCCAATGGGCGTGCCCGCCTCAGTGATTGCCAGCCAATGGGCGTGTCCGCCTCAGTGATTGTCAACTAACACCTCAGTGATGATGAGCTAGCATCTCAGAGCCCAGAGCAAGGTCCTCTAAGGAAGAAGGCGGGGCTGAGCTGTTGAAAGGGAAGGTGAGGCACGAGACGATAAGTGAAGTGCTTCACTTCCCTTCGCTGTTCTTCCTAACTCTAACCCCTCATGGGCATGAAAGAGTGAATACTAGCAAGGAAGCTACAAAGTTATTTGCTTGGAACCAGTGTCTTGGGAGACTTCGAGCAAGTTTCACTTTGCTTTCAAAATTGTGCCGTAACTCTTCCAATTTTCCTCAAGAGGCAATATGAAGGAGGACTGGTGATTCTCCCAGGACATGAGCTCAGGATTCTGCCACTTACTGGCTGTGTGAGCTCAGGAAGTTAAACTTCTCTGTGCATCAGTTGTCTGGTGCGTGAAATGGGGCAAGGGTACAAGACACCCAGCATGTAGGGTTAGCTGTTATCATTATATCAAGACTTCTGGGGACGCCTGGGTGGCTCAGTCAGTTGAACATCTGACTTCGGCTCAGGTCATGATCTCACGGTTTGTGAGTTCGAGCCCCGCATCGGGCTCTGTGCTGACAGCTCAGAGCCTGGAGCCTGCTCCAGATTCTGTGTCTCCCTCTCTCTCTGCCCCTCCCCTGCTCTCTCTCTCTCTCAAAAATAAACATTACAATTTTTTTCTAAAAAAAGACTTCTGTTATTGAATTAAGTGAATCAAGACTTCATAGCAAGCGACTGAAAGATAACAAGGGCAGCCTGGGAACAAGAATAATACATTTCAATTCACCTTGTGTTTATATCTGAGTTTTCTTAAATTAAAACCACATAAAAACCCTGAAAAGCTTTGGGGCGCCTGGGTGGCGCAGTCGGTTAAGCGTCCGACTTCAGCCAGGTCACGATCTCACGGTCCGTGAGTTCGAGCCCCGCGTCAGGCTCTGGGCTGATGGCTCATGATGGCTCAGAGCCTGGAGCCTGTTTCCGATTCTGTGTCTCCCTCTCTCTCTCTGACCCTCCCCCGTTCATGCTCTGTCTCTCTCTGTCCCAAAAATAAATAAACGTTGAAAAAAAAATTAAAAAAAAAAACAAACCCTGAAAAGCTCTACTTTTCTCATTTGGAGCCTCTCAGGGGGACTGGCAATATCCCATGTCCTGTCATGTTGTGTTTGTGAACTTTGCAGGGGGGTGGTGGGTGGCCTCACTGGCAGCACTGTCATTGGTAGGTGAAGGAAATGCAAGTTGGGAAATCTACGAGGTGGCCACAGGTCAGCCTCATGCTATACAAATTGCAGACTTCTCCCAACCAGGAGGAGTGAAGTGGTCCCTTCAATACAGCAAGACAAGTAAGTGGCCCAGGGTGGAAGACCTGAGGCCAAAAGAACCCAGTAAGAAAGGGGGCAGTCTTGGAAGAAATACCTAATACAACACAGTAATAAAAACTGTTATATATATGCCCATATACAAAGATTACAGTTCCCAGGGTCCTTTGAGGTTGGGTGTGGCTATGCATTTAAAATTTGACCAATGGCATGTAAGCAGAAGTGAACTTACACTCTTCTTCCCTGCTGCCTGGAATGTAGATATGATGGCTGGAGCTCCAAGCAGCCATATTGGACAAGGAGGTGATCTTACATCTAGAAGCCTCTGCTAATAGACATGAGCCTGAGTCCCTGACAATTGTGTGAAACTACCAGCCTGTCCTGAGTGGCCTACTTCCAGATTTAAGATGAGAGAGAAATAAAATGACTATTTAATCCACTGTTATTTTTGGCCTTTCTGATACATGCAGACAAATGTAATTCTGACTATACAGAAATTTGACACAAGTAAGTTATCTAATTAAGATTTTAAAATTTACTTATTTATTTTGAGAGAAAGAGAGCAAGCGAAGAAGGGGCAGAGAGAGAGGGAAAGAGAGAATCCCAAGCAGCCTCCGTGCTGTCAGCACAGAGCCCAATACAGGGCTCGATCTCACAAACGGTGATCACGATCTGAGCCAAAATCAAGAACAGGTCACCTAACCGACTAAGCCACCCAGGTACCCCTCTAATTAAGATGTTTTAAGTTTATGTGATCAAAAAGAATGAAATCTTGCCATTGGCAACAATGTGGATGGACCTATACTGTATTATGCTAAGCAAAACAAGTCAGAAAGACAAAATATCATGACTTCACTCTCATATGTAGAATTTAAGAAACACAGATGAACAAAGGGGAAGGGAAGGAGAAATCTAAAAACAGAGGGAAGCAAATGATAAGAGACTTCAAATACAGAGAACAATCTGAGGGTTGCTGGAGGGGTGTGGGTGGGGGATGGGCTAAATGGGTAATGGGCATTAAGGAGCCACTCATTATGATGAGCACTGGGTGTTAGACGTAGGTGATGAATCACTGGGTTCTACTCCTGAAACCAATACTACACTGTGTGTTAACTAACTTGAATTTGAAATAAATAAATTATGTACTATTAAAAAAAAAAAAGATTGGAGCACCTGGGTGGGGCTCAGTCGGTTGAGCATCCAACTTCGGCTCAAGTCATGATCTCACGGTTTGTGGGTTCGAGCCCCGCATCAGGCTCTGTGCTGACAGCTCAGAGCCTGGAGCCTGCTCCCGATTCTGTGTCTCCCTCTCTCTCTGCCCCTCCCCCGCTCTCTCTTGCTCTCTCCCTCTCTCTGTCTCTCTCAAAATAAATAAACATTAAAATTTTTGTAAATAAAATAAATAAATAAATAAATAATAAAATAAAAAGATTTTTTAAAGTTTATGTATAAACAACATAAGCAGGGAAACTAGATATTGACGCTGATTTCTACAGAAAGGATAGAAAGTAACCCAAATGGTAACCCAAATGGTAACCCAAATGGTAAATGAGGGATAAAGGGGGGGACTTCTTTTCTTTCTTTTTAAAGTCCTGACTGGCCACAGCAACTGTAGAGGACCTTAGAAATGCACCTGTGTTCTCACCCCCTTGTGAGCCTCACCTTCCTTTCTTTCCTCGTTATACTTCCCTTTACCCCATTTTCTCAGCGATTTCATTTTATCATCTCATGCATATCTTTGGAGGCTGCCATAACTCCTCTTTCAAGGGTGTATGTGGGCCATCAATAAATAAGAGAGGAGATGGACGAGGAAGAGGGGCAGTCCACTCAGATGGAGAAAGAGTACAAAAAGTAAAGGCTGAATAGACATTACTCCAAAGATGATACACAACGGCCAGCAAGCATATAAAATGAAGCCTAATGTCACTAATTCATTTGGCAAATGCAGGTCAGAACCATAATGAGAGATCACCTGATACCCATTAGGGTGGTTTCTATCAAAAAAGAAAGGAAGGAAGGAAGGAAGGAAGGAAAGAAAGAAAGAAAGAAGGGAGGGAGGGAGGAAGGAAGGAAGGAAAGAAAGAAGGAAAGAAGGAAAGAAAGGAGGGAGGGAGGAAGGAAGGAAGGAAGGGAGGGATGAAGGGAGGGAGGAAATAAATAAGTATTAGCAAGGATGTGGAGAGAAAGGAACCTTTGTGCAGTGTGGGTGGGAATGTAAACTGGTGCAGGCACTGTGGAAAATAGTATGGAGGTTCCTCAAAAACTTAAAAATAGGGGCACCTGGGTGGCTCAGTCGGTTGAGCGTCCGACTTCAGCTCAGGTCATGATCTCATGGTTTGTGAGTTCAAACCCTGCATCGGGCTCTGTGCTGACAGCTCAGAGCCTAGAGCCTGCTTCGGATTCTGTGTCTCTCTCTGTCTCTGCCCCTCCCCTGCTCACACTCTCTCTTTCTCAAAAAGAAGAAAACCTTAAAAATAGAATTTCCATACTATCCAGCAATGCCACTTCTGGGTATATTTCAGAGGAAATGAAAGGTGGATTTCGAAGATATTTGCATGCCCCTGTTTATAGTCGTTTTATTCATAAGCTCCAAGAGGGGGAAGCAACCCAAAAGTCCATAAACAGATGAATGGATAAACAAATGTGATATATCTATGCAATGGAATATTATTCAACCCTAAAAAGTCACATGGATAAACCTTGAGGACATGATGCTAAGTAAAATAAGCCAGTCACAAAAAGACAAATACTGTATATGATTCCACTTATATCAGGTGCCTAAAGGTATCAAATTCACAGAGACAGAAAGTGGATGGTTGTCCCCAGGGGAGGCGGGGAGGGGAGCTGTGTTCATTGGGTACAGAGTTTCAGCTTCACAAGATCAGAAGCTCTGGAGGTCAGTTGCACAGCAGTGTGAATGTACCCAATACTGCTGAACTGTACATTTAGAAAGGGTTAAGATGGCCAATTTTATGTTGTGTGAATATTTTTTAATTATGTGTAATTTGTTGTTAAAGTAAAGACAAGAAAGACTAGCTTATCTTTTCACAAATTTGCTTAGTGTGCTTCCTGATCTCAAGTTGAAAGAAACTGGTGGTTTCATTTGGAATCTGTCCCATACCATCCCTGCCACTCAGGAGAGAGAGGAGGTATTTACAACCAGCCAGGGAGGGTAAGAGGAAATTCAATCACCTGGCTTGGATGTCCATAAATATTCAGGATTGGAGTGATCATTCTTCTTAGGTTTCCTTTCTTCCTAAGTAAGATTGGCAAAACTTTATATATATATATATATATACATATATATATATATATTTTTTTTTTTAAGTTTATTTATTTTGAGAGAGAGCAAGTTGAGAGGGGCAGAGAGAAGTGGAGGGAGATCACAAGCAGGCTCCGCACGGTCAGTGCAGAGCCCAAGGTGGGGCTCGAACCCATGAACTGTGAGATCATGACCTGAGCGGAAGTCATACCTTTACCTGACTGAACCACCCAGAGAGACAGAATGGGAAAGCGGCAGAGAGCAAGCGAGACACAGAATCCAAAGCAGGCTCTGGGCTCTAGGCTCTAGGCTCTGAGCTGTTAGCACAGAGCCTAACACTGGGCTCGAACTCATGAGCTGTGAGATCATGACCTAGGCCAAGGTGGGATGCTTAACTGACTGAACCACCCAGGTGCCCCTGCCAGAAACTTTTTAACTGCTCTCCTTGAATCATCAGAATCACATTTATGAGACGGGATTTTTTTTCCTTTCTACTTCACTCTCAACATCTACACCCTTATTCTTTCTTTCTTTTTTTTTATGCTTACTTATTTTTGAAATAGAGAGAGAGCAAGAGGGGGAGGAGCAGCGAGAGAGGGAGACACAGAATCTGAAGCAGGCTCCAGGCTCTGAGCTGTCAGCACAGAGCCCAATGCGGGGCTCAAACTCCCGAACTGCGAGATCGTGACCTGAGCCAAAGTGGAACGCTTAACCCACTGAGCACCCAGGCGCCCCAGTCTATCCCCTTGTTTTTATGTACTTATGACAATGTACCTCCCACACACAACTAAAGAAGCACAAATTTTAAATGAAGTGTTTTTATACGCAAGATCCAGGTTACTTAACATGCTATGTAACTAACGCCAGCTAATGGGCTAAGCAGGGAATATGGGTTACTGAATCAACACTATGCTAGTTCATCCGAGGCTGAGCAGTCTTTTCGGATGATTCATGTTCCACTCACTTTTACTCAGTCACGGATGCTTTACTCTTCCTTTCAACCTGAAGGTCATGCTAGTGGCAGGTTCCCATTCCATGGCTTTTTGCCATTTTGTGTAAGGTTAAAACATGAGAAGTCTGGTTCAGATGCCTGGTTTTACAGTCAAATGATAAAGGCCAGAAATCCAGAGACAAAACCAAGAAAGAACATGTAAAATAAACTGAGTTCCCTGTAAATTTAAAAAGGGAAAAGCCGCTTGTTCCACCTGACACACATCACTCCACACCCAAGTATAGGAACCGAGTTCAACTGACGTGGGAATCACACTTGCTCTATGACCTTGGGAATGTCTTCACCTTTCATCTAATTTCTTCCAGCCATAAAATGATAATTAATACTATTAATACTATAATGCTTCTGACTTGAAACATCCAACTCTGTTTAAAAGAGAGAAGGGGGGGGGCGCCTGGGTGGCTCAGTGGGTTAAGCATCCGACTTCAGCTCAGGTCACGATTTTGCGATCTCGCGGTCCATGAGTTCGAGCCCCGCGTCAGGCTCTCGGCTGATGGCTCAGAGCCTGGAGTCTGCTTCCGATTCTGTGTCTCCCTCTCTCTCTGCTCCTCCCCCGTTCATGCTCTGTCTCTCTCTCTGTCTCAAAAATAAATAAACGTTAATAAAAAAAAAATTAAAAAAAAATAATAAAAGAGAGAAGGGGGCACCGGGGTGGCTGAGTCAGTTGAGCATCCGACTCGGCTCAGGTCATGATCCCAGGGTAGGGGGATCGAGCTCCAAGTTGGGCTCCTCGTTGAGTGTGGAGCCTGCTTAAGATTCTCTCTCTCGGGGCGCCTGGGTGGCGCAGTCGGTTAAGCGTCCGACTTCAGCCAGGTCATGATCTAGCGGTCCGTGAGTTTGAGCCCCGCATCAGGCTCTGGGCTGATGGCTCAGAGCCTGGAGCCTGTTTCCGATTCTGTGTCTCCCTCTCTCTCTGCCCCTCCCCCGTTCATACTCTGTCTCTCTCTGTCCCAAAAATAAATAAACGTTGAAAAAAAAAAATTTTTTTTTTAAATAAAAAAAAAAAAAAAAAAAAGATTCTCTCTCTCTCTCTCTCTCTCTCTCTCTCTCTCTGCCCCTCCCCTCTGCTCATACACTCTCTCTCTCAAATAAAAAATAAATTAAAAAAATAAAAGAGAGAGGATACACCGAGGTTACCAGAAGCATGGAAAATGCTGTATGGTAGACTGATGGGCTAGTAGAAGTCTTATTACCCAGGTTGACAGTCAGGGCAGTCAAGAAGTCTCCCATTTTGTGTCCGCACTGGAGACAGCTTCCATTCCATTTCCGTGGGGTTGCAAATACCATCCACATGCATAGGTGATCTCCGAAGTTCTACCAAGCGGTCTTTGATAGTGTGGTCGTTTCAGAAGACAATGTGATCCAAGCATTTTGTTTACATAGACTTCACAAACTTGAAATGTAATATTAAACCACAATTCTCACAGGCATCCTATTACATTTTTTTCACGTTTTATAACTTTTTATTTGCATAGTAAAAATTATGCATTCCAATAATTAAGATCGTTTGAACAACAACAAAATGGCAGTGAGGAAACTGCGTTTTGCAGCCAGTAGGACACCTTGGACCAGCTTGGTTTTTACTTTAAACTTCACTGTGGTGCCACCAACTTCTTGCTTCACCGACGTGTAGGCTCTCTTCCTTCCCCACCAGCCAGCTGGCAGATGGGAGAGCCAGGGGTGGCTTGCTGTCAGTGGTTCTCGATTCTTCCATGTGAAAAGGGGTAGCACAGTCACTTACACTCGATCCAAACTCTTTGCATCTTACAAAGTTAAACAGCTACAAGAAGTACATGCAATGCCTGTGGAAGGTACCGTGCATATTGGTGGCGCTCGCCTCATTACGATCCACCTGCTCGCTTCTCCTATTCGCTGGTTTCTTTGGAAGGCGGTGGGCTTTTCTCTTGCGTTTCTGTTGCCTTCAATTTCGATTTGACGAATTTCTCAATCTCAGCCGTACTGGGTTTGTGAGACAAGGTTGCAGAGGAAGCAGAACACGGTGCCCAAGCAAGTGGAGTCCAATCCGTGCACCGGCCGCCACAGGGCGCCCATCCTCTTATATTCTTCACAGTAATATTTTTTAGAAAGTTCCACATACACTTCAAAGATTCTGTTTAATCTTGGAGTATTTTCACCTCAGTAGCGTGTTATTCTTGATGAGTCAATAGTAATATGTACTATGGTAATATATAGTAATATAATATAGTAGGGTATACTACTGTAATATATAGTGTATATTACTATAAGTAACATGGCAATAGGTAATATAGTAGCTAAGATAGGAATAGAATTAACAATCGAACAATTTTCTTCTAAATCAGTAACTAATATATGCCTTTCTTTCAGCGTTTCTATAGCATTTTGCAGTTTACAAATGCTTTCTGCTTCAACACTGGGCAGTAGATTGAACAAGTATTCTCCCATTAGTTAGAAGGAACTAAGCTCCCCAAATTTAAGTGGTGTGTCCAAGGTTGAGATAGTTCTTTTTGTTTTTAATTTTTTTAATCTTTATTTACTTTTGAGAGAGACAGAGCATGACAGGGAGAGGGGCAGAGAGAGAGAGAGGGAGACATAGAATTGGACGCAGGCTCCAGGCTCTGAGCTCTCAGCACAGAGCCCAACACGGAACTCGAAATCACGAACCTCGAGTTCATGACCTGAGCCGAAGTTGGACGCGCAACCGGCTAAGCCACCCACCCAGGTGCCCTGAGATCGTTCTTCATCCATTCATGGTAGCTCCGTGAATGACATATCCTGCAAGAGAACAGAGAAACTAACATTTTTCTTACTGAGATGCATGATTTAGAAAACTTGGTTTTGGTTTTCTTTCAGGTCACTTTGGACTGAGGATGAGGAACCAATTTCATTTGAAGTGCCATCAAAAACTGATTTTGTATTTCATTATACCGATTATACTGTTTATGAATTAACTGAGGCATAACACTTTTCAAAAACAAACATCATTTTATGATACCAATAATGCAAAGTAAGGATTGTTTTTATCATTTCAGTTGGCCTGTTTAATAGTCCTCAGGTTTATTGTCTTACCCATTCCTTCAGGGCTAAAATTTCTCAAGTTTCAATGCAAAAAAAAAAAAAAATGCTATTGGAATATCTTAAGAATAAGGGACATGTGCAAACAACGAATTGTGAAGTTGGGCTCTGTCGCCACAGTTAATGTTTCTTCATTTGTTTCAGAATAAAATCAATGGCATGTTGTTGGGCATATTGTCACACCACATGCAGATGCTTGTCGAACATGAAGAATAACTTTCCAGAACTGAATGAAGCTGGACTGGAGTAGGATCCTTCTCCATGGCACCAAATATGGACCAGCTGGTTGGGCTGCCATCTGAATGCAGTCACCAGGGAGCTCCGCCCACCAAATCTGTGCGATCCAGAACCATCTGACAGAACCCACAGCACCGGCCACCACCCTGACTCTTCGCTGTGAATCTGCATTTTCTAAATCCACAGAAGTCAAGTCTGAGGAAATAAACCAACCAGGTATTGAACTTGACCTAGAACCTAAGCTTTTCACAGAGTTGTATATAGATACCTCATGAAAGATATCAAAAGATGCCATCCCTCCCATCAATATGAAACCATTAACATTAATTTTTAAGGATTCAGCTTTATATTTATTATTTTAAATTTTGTGACAAATATATGTTTTAATTACCTGAAAATTTGGGCTTCATATTGTTTCTTGGATACTCGTTAGAGGCCCTACAAAGAGAAAAAAATTAGAATTATGACATAGAGTTTTGCAAACGATGTTCACAAGGAATACTCATTTTCCCATAAGATGGGCCAACTAAAATCATACACTGGCAATTCACATTTCACCGACCCACAGAATTAAAGTTTACGAATGGAATTTTCTCAAGATTTTCTCCCACACATTTTCTTTCACTTTTTGATACATGCTAATCTTGTCTGTAAACTAGCAGTAAATGATTAAAATGATAAACTGACAACACAATATTCACTAAATCTTAATTGTGCAAGTTTTTTAAATGCTTATTTATTTTTGAGAGAGAGAGAGAGGGAGACAGAGGATCCAAAGCAGGCTCTGAGCTGACAGCAGAGAGCCCAAAGCGGGGCTCCAACTCATGAACGGTGAGATCATGACCTAAATCAACATCAAGAGCCCAACACTCAACCGACTGAGTCACTCAGGCGCCCCAATTGTGTAACTTTTCTGATATGCATAAAACATTTTTCTGCTGGTAAAGTGATTCCTAGTTGATATGACAGAGATAAATATCAAAATATTGAAGCATATTATATAAAAGTGCCATGATTTCTAGTTTCACTCAAAAAAAAAAAAAAACATTTCAGAAAATACATTAGATAAAAATCTTAAGCTCCACCAGGTCAAAAAGAAAATACTATAAATAAAGCAATGAAAGGCAAATTGGAAAACATATTACAAATAATACACAAAGAGGCTTTTACAACACAGTAAGAAAAAGAAACGACCAATAGAAAATGGAGGAAGGGCATGAAGACGAGCTACAAATACACAGTCTCCAGTGATTCCGCACAGGAAATAGTGCACAATACAGAGTAACCAACTAGGGCTCATTAGACTCTTCACAGCTTGTGGTAAATATCTACTCAGCCCCTTCAATACTTTTTCATTCTGAATCCATGCCCACCAAGCAATCTTCTGATTAATAATGTGTTTTGTCAGGTTTGGGGAAACTGACTAGAATGAGCTGAATTGTAAATCAGGAATACATAAATTAGCTCTGGGACCTATACATCAGTCTCAGAGTAATAGAAACTAACAAGCCAGGGAACTGGGGAGATGTTAAAGTATGCCTACTTGCAACTAGTAGATAAATAAGTCCTGGAGATCGAATGCACAGCACAGTGCTCACAGACAACAATACTGTATTATAAACTTCAAAGTTGCTAAGAGACTAGATCTTAATTGTTCCCACCACAAAAAAGAGATGGTAATTATGTGACATGATGGAGGTGTTAGCTAAGGCTATAATGGTAATTGTATTGTAATATATAAATGTATTTTATACACACACACACGCACACACAATGTTATATGTTGATTGTATTTCAATTTTTTAAAGTTTATTCATTTATTTAGAGAGAGAGAGAGAGAGAGAGAGAACAGGAGGGGCAGAGGGAGAAACGGAGAGAGAGAGAATGCCAATCAGGCTCCACACTGTCTGGGCAGAGCCCAATGCAGGGCTCCAACTCATCTACTGTGAGATCATGACCTGAGCCAAAACAGTCAGATGCACAAAGGCCTGAGACACCCAGGTGCCCCAAGAAACTAACACTTTATAACAGAAATGTATAGGTAACAAAATACTTTCACATTTGTTACCTATTGTGAGTTTGCACCAAAATTACGTCTCCTGGACTAATCGACCCTGAAGAGACAAATAGAAATCAATTTTATGGACTTATAAAGCCAGGAATCAAATCCTTTATTAGGAGAGTGTTGATTCCACGACGAGTAGGAATGCTATGGGATGTGCTCAGAATTTCACATAGGGACAGAGAAAAACAAGCTAACAGAATGGACTTGAGGGGGTCGAGGTGAGGAATAATAAAATTGCTTTGTTTGCAACCTTCTCAGTCGGGCTCATCCAATAAACCAGTTCCACTAGGGGTCAGGCTTTACTTGAAGTCTATGTCTGTCCCTGTCAGTGAGGGATCAGAGCTGGGATCCCTTCCCCCTTCCTCCCACTCCCCCTTCCTCCTTTCAGCGTTCCTACCTTCTTTCCTCCTAGCTGGTCATTCAGCATGTGTATTTTGAGCCCTTGCTATGGTATCATATGTTAAAGATACAGGTAAGGCTCCCACGGTCACAGATAAGAGTAGCATCGGACTTTAACAAAGTAAATTGTGGAAATAAAATTACAAACCCCATATTCTTGAATTCAACCTTGTTTAGAAAAGGTAATTAGAACAGAAGCTAACCACCTCATCAGTAGTTAATAATCAGCTCTTAGAACAGCAGTTCTCAAAGTGAGCCTCACAAAACCCTGGAGTACCTTGGGAGTTTGAGAGCGTCCCAAGACTTAACGACTTTTCTAAATAAACATTTTTCTAATGAGATCAATGGTGATCTTACAAAGGTAATTTTTAAGTATATTTTATAGTGAAGTGTGTCAACATCTGGACAATTTGCATTCGTGAACTAATATTTTCTAAATAATCAGCGCATAATGTTACAAAACCATTGCATGGGTAAAAGATCCATTGAAAGGGTAAGACGGGTGGGGCCCCTGGTAGCTCAGTTGGTTAAGCATCCGACTTCAACTCAGGTCTTGATCTCTCTCGGTCCGTGAGTTCGAGCACCACGTCTGGCTCTGTGCTGACAGCTCAGAGCCTGGGGCCTGTTTCAGATTCTGTGTCTCCCTCTCTCTCTGACCCTCCCCCATTCATGCTCTGTCTCTCCCTGTCTCAAAAATAAATAAACGTTAAAAAAATATTAAAAAAAAGAAAGTGTAAGACGGGTGGAGGGATTTTAATGTAAGAGAATACAAAAAGCTCATTTGTATGGTTTCAGATTCCACATTGCTACTAGACTTTAAGAAACTCCCACTTATCAAGTTTCAATATATTAAAGAAGAATACGGACAGCTCTCTTAAAAGATTGCAAAATAGCCCCACCTCCACCCCACCCACCATTTCTAATGCATTTCCATGTGAGGCCATATTTTCTTCATATACTTCAAACAAGAACAACATATTGATTGAATACAGAAGCAGGTATTCTATTGAACAGTGATCTGTGAAGCCAGACATGAAAGAGGTTTGCAAAAATATAAAATAATGTCATCCTTGTCATTGATAATTTTAGTTTCAGAAAACATTTTTCTTAAAATTTATGTTAGCATGTAATGGGCTTATTATTTTCATTTTCATTTTTTTAATTTTTTAAAAATGTTTATTCATTTCTGAGAGGATGTGTGTGTGTGAGCAGGAGAGGGGCAGAGAAAGTGGGGACAGAGGACCCGAAGCAGGCTCTGAGCTGACAGCAGTGAGCCCCATGTGGGGCTTGAACTCACAAACCGTGAGATCATGCCCTGAGCCGAAGTCCGACGCTCAACCGACTGAGCCACCCAGGTGCCCCAAATTATTTTCATTTTTAAACAAATTAATAAATATTTTTAAATTTCTCAGTGGTAATTTTTAATGCAGTTAATATCAATAGATACCATCCTTACATACAAAAGCTCTTTGGAGTCCTCAATAATTTCTAAGAGTGAGGGGCACCTGGGTGGCTCAGTGGGTTGAGCATCTGATTTCGGCTCAGGTCATGATCTCACAGTTCGTGGGTTCAAGCCCTACACTGGGCTCTGTGCTGACAGCTCAGAGCCTGGAACCTGTTTTGGATTCTGTGTCCATCTCTCTCTGTCCCTCCCCTGCTCACACACTTTCTCTTTCTCTCTCTCTGTCAAATGTAAATAAACATTAAAAAGTTTTTTTTTTTTTTTTTAAATAATAATTTCTAAGAGTGAAAGAGCCCTAAGACCAAATACTTTGTTGCAACACCATCTTAATGCAATGGTGGCGGGGGTGGGGGGGAGCAGAGGTTTCTTCAGTCTCTGACAATAGGGAAAATAATTCAGTCATCTGTAGACAGCGAAGGAGGCTGTGGGTGGAGGGCGGTCTGATATTAGAGTAGAGACCAGAAAGTTTGAGACGGTTGCTACAGAAAAACAGGAGGGTGCTCTCAGGCTCCTCTTAAGTGCCTCCTTTGGCTGTTTCTGAGGCCAGTGGCCATGTATGCAGGGGCTTTCTGGTCTGGAGAGCTGTTTCCAGATGACCCAACACTGCTGGCCCTCACTGTTCTCACAAACCCAGAGCCAAATCTGCTGAGAGTCAAGCAGGGGTAGGCTGTCTGCTGGGCATGTCCTTTTCTTTAATATTTATTTATTTCTGAGAAAGACATACACAGAGCATGAGCAGGGGAGGGGCAGAGAAAGAGGGAGACGCAGAATCTGAAACAGGCTCTAGGCTCTGAGCTGTCATCGCAGAGCCGGATGCAGGGCTCAAACTCATGAACCATGAGATCATGACCTCAGCCAAAGTCAGATGCTTAACCCACTGAGCCACTCAGGCGCCCCATCAGTCTTGATTATAGTCATGCTAGTGGGCATGAAGTGGTATCTTAATGTCATTTTAATTTGCATTTCCTTCGTGGCTAATATGTGGAGCTTATTTTCATGTGTTTATTTTCCATTCGTATATCTTTTTCAGAGAAAGGTCTATTAAGATCTTTTGTCCACTTTTTAATGGGGTTATTTGTCTTTTTATTGTTGAGTTGTAAGTTTTCTTCATATCTTCTAAATCCAAGCCTCTTATCAGATATGTGACTTGGAAAAAGTTTCTGTCATTCTGTGGGTTGTCTTTTCACTTCCCTAATGGTGCCCTTTGCAGCACAAAGCTTTTAATTTTGATGAAGTCCAATTTATCTTTTTTTCTTTTATTTCTTGTGTTTTAGGGGCCAGATCTAAGAAACCATTCCCTCTTCCAAGTTCACGAAGATTTATGCTTATGTTTTCTTCTAACAGCTTTTGGAGTTTTAGCTTTTACATTTAAGTCTCTGATCTATTTTGAGTAAATTTTGTATATGGTTGAGGTAGGGGTTCAACTTCATTCTTATTCATGTGGATATCCAGTTGTCCCAGCATCATTTGTTGAGAAGGCTATTCTTTCCACATTGCATTGTCCTGGCACCCTTGCTAGAAATCAGTTTCCATTGAGTATATGGATTTATTCCTAGACTGTCAGATCTAGTCACTGGTCTATATGAGTATCCTTATGCCAGTACCACATTGGTTTTTATGAGTATATAGCTATAGCATGTTTTGTAAATGGAAAGTGTGAATTCTCCAACTTTGTTCTTCCTTTTCAAGATTGTTTCTATCTATATCCTTTGAGTGTCCATACGAATTTTAGGATCAGGTTGTCAATTTCTGCAAGAAGTCAGCTGGGATTTTGATGGAGATGCGCTGAATTGGTAGATCAATTTGGGGAGTACTGCCATCTCAAAAATATGACATCTTCAAAACCATGAAAAGGAGGTGCCTCCTCTCCAAGTCTCGATTTCTTCATCTATACAACGCCTATCCAGGAACACCCACTCTAGCTAAGTAGGAATGAAACAAAGTTAGTGCAGGGCTATTGAAACACTCATTAGATAAGCGCTCTATGTCAGCTTTATTGTTTCGAGGAGGCGGAGCCATGCGGCGGGGGCGGGGCGGGGCGGAGGAGGGGCGGGGCAAGGCAGAGCCACTTGGCGAGGGCGGGGGCGGGGGCGGGGCACAGAGCCGGGCGGTGGGAGAGGCGGAGCCGTGCGGCGGGGGCGGGGGACAGGGTTCCCCGGCCCGCGGGCCGCTCGGTTCTAAGTGGCCGGGGAGGCAGGGCGGACGGGCCCCGGAAGGCGGCGGGAAGGGGCCGGCATCCGGGTCATGGCTGCGCCGGGTGCGCTGCTGGTGATGGGCGTGAGCGGCTCGGGGAAGTAGGTCCAGGAGGGCCGGGGGGCGTGGGGGGCGCGGGGGGCGCACTGGAGGAGGCGGCGCGCGCGGCGGAGGCCAGAGCCTGAGTCACCGTGCCGGACCCGCGGGGGACGCAGGCTTCTCGGGAGCCCCCCGCTTCCCTTTGCCGATGAGGAAGCGGAGGCCCGGGGCACCTGCTCCCTCTCCCCACCCTCCAACCTGCCCGCCCCCGGGGGCGGGGGGGGTTGCTGGCCGGGGACCACATCCGAGACCAGGGTTCTCCGCCTATAAATCGAGAGGCTCTTGGCGAAAGCCCTTTATAAAGAGGCACCTGCTGGGGCGCCACCCGCAATGGCTCCTGCAGTCACAAGTGCCCGAGTTTGGGAGCCTCCGGTCAGAAAAAGGCCCAAAGCACAGGGACAAACCTCTCCCTACACAGGGTCCCAGTCTCCCACAGATCTTGGTCAGATCTGGAGCAGCAGCTCCCTCCTGAGAGGTGCTGGACTTTTGTGATTGGATTTTAGGAAGAGAATTTCACCTCCTGGTCTGTTTTCTCTGTTCTGTGATCAGCGTTTATCAGCTTAAACCGGAAGGAGTCAGTGTTAATAAGGCCTCACAAAACCCCCAAGGGTTTGCAAGGAGGTACACCGGATGCCACAAAGCCTCTGCCTAGCCCGGTCTGGCCAACGTGGGGACTGTGAGCTAGACTTTGGCTTCCTGATTAGACCAAACTCTACCTTGCTTTTTACCGGAAAAGGCAGCTACGGCAGCATTCCGCCCCAGGCAGCAGAAGACAGATCTTAATCAAGTGAATTATTATAGCTTCAAAGGCCTTATAATACCCTCCTAGAATTTTCTCAACCAGGAACTGCTTGTGTGGTCAAGTATATATTAAAGACTCTTTCTTGCTCCAGGTAGGAAAGTTTAGGTTTTCAAAATTATTGTGGCGTTTTTAGCCTGGTATCCTGAGAAATTAATTTGGGGGTTCTTGAAATAAAATTAAAATAAAACAGGGAGTCAGAAAGTCCTTAGCTGTTGCATGATTTGAAGAAGAATGTAACACTGCTATTGTGGTGTGACGAAGTGGGTGTCTAGAGCCAGAGATCACACAGCTGCCTGGTTGTGTGAACTTGGGCAATTCATGTACCCCTCTCTGCCTTGGATTAGATTGGGAGGCTGGTGGCTGAACCATCTGACTTATGTGGTTATAATATTCATGCATTCAGTAAATATTTATAGAGCTCAATCCTGACCCTGTGTCACTGATATATATTGAATAGGACAGATAAAATCCCTGCCCTCAAAGAGTTCACATTCTAGTATGGGAAACAGACAGTAACTGAAAAAATACTTGTACCTAGCGTGCCAGCAGTGGTCAGTGGGCCAGGGGAAAATAGACAGTAGAACAAAGAACAGCAGGCAGGACAGTGAGGGAAGGCTCCTCTGAGGCAGTGGTATTTTGCACAAGACCCACAAGAAGTGGGAGACTAAGCCTGATGGACAGCTAGGGAAAGATCATTTTAGGCAGGCAGAATGGCAAGCACAAAGCCCAGGAGGCTTGGTTTCTTGGTGGACTACCAGGGAAGCCATTGCATCTGAATGATGGGAGATGAGGTCACAGAAACAACGAAGGTGAAGAGAAGTGATCATATGCTGGAGATATTCTGAAGGTAGAACCAGAAGGATGTGTTGATGGACTGGATGTGGGGTATGAGAGAGGGAGAGAGATGTTAAGGATGACTTCAAGATTTTTGGCTTGCGTAATTGGAAGGAAGGGGGTTGCTATTGACTGATGGGGAAGCAGTAAGCAGAGCAGGTTTAGGGAAAAATATATCAGGAGCTCAATGTGGGATGTGGTGAACTGCCTATCAGTCATCCAAGTGGATTTGTCAAGTGGTTGATTGGGTATAAGGTCCAGAGTTCAGGAGAAGAACTTTAGAAATAAATGTAGGGATCCTTGGTACACAGATATATTTAAAGACATAGATGTTGAGATCACCAAGGGAGTGAGTAAAGATAAAGATGCTGGTCAAGGCCTGAACCCTGAGTCCTCTGATGGTGATAGACCAAGTAATAAAACGAGATGAGAATTGATTATGTTGATCAATGGATGTAGCAACACTGAGTTCTTTGGTGACTTTTCTGAGCCCCTGATAGGGCCTTGCAAAATTTTAAATTACACTCTATAACATTTACAAGGAAAAAAATGGCTCAAGAAAACAATAGTCTCAAGCCAGAAAGATTTCAGTTAAGCCATTGTTAAAACAAAGTAATGTCAAGTATTAATTTTACTTATTTACTATGTTTATTGCCTCTCCCTCCCCTATCTGGATGTAAGGGATCTGTTTTTTCCTTTTTGTTTACTGACTTATGTGTCTATAACAATGCCTGGCGTGTAGTAGATGCTTAGTAAATATTTGCTGACCTAATGCATGAATGAATTAACAAATGAATGAACGGAACTATTTGAGTAGGCGGCAATGTTAGTTTTGTTTATATGTTAACAGCCTTCGTGAAGCCACCCTCTGCTTCTTTCCAGGTTTCCTTCTGTTGATGACATGAGCTCGGGCCCTCTGAATATCTTTTGCATTTAATCTGTGCCCCCACCTACCGCCACTGTCCTACTGGTTTTTGTTTTCAGTCTCCTTAATCCTGATGTACACCAACTCGCTTGGAGACCTTTGGGTCCCAGCCTGAGTAATGCTTACTCCCGTGAGTCTTAGCTCTGAGCCAAGCACTGTGACTTATTCCTGCTGGGGAGTCCCTGTCCCTGACCGCTTTGAGTCCAGCTGTTCTCTGGTTTAGGTTTGGATAGAGCAGTAGACAGTAGACTTTTCCTTTTCCTTCTATCTCCTCCCTACCAGTCTACACCCAAATCTAGTTAGCTCTTCTTTTAAATTGTGAGTGGTGGCTGACGTGTTCATTCCTGGCTAATCTTAGTCCTAAGTGTGACTTCCGTTATGCACAGCTCCGGCTTCTCTGGCTGTGGAGTTAGTCGCCAGTAGGCTGCAATGTCACCCTGTGCGGGCTTCAGCACAGTGAACCTAGTGGGACAAGTCCCAGTCCTCATCAATCCTTTGGTTACATCGGGGAGCAGGTCTCAGTTGGGCACACATGTATCTCTAACACCTCCTTTTGATACCTTCGTAACAAAAGAGAGACAGAACCCTGGAATCCAGCTAGAATGTGAGCAGAGTCTTATTTTAATTGTATACATCTTTTTGGTTACCTTCCATTTAAGGCAAGTAATGATGGCTTCTGGTAGGAAGGAAAAAAGTTTCCTTCTTTAACACATTCACTTAACTTTAAAAAAATGAAGCAATTAAATAAAAAAAAAAAAACATCAAGTAGGGGCACCTGGCTGGTTCAGTCCAAAGAGCATACAACTCTTGACCTAGGGTCATGAGTTGAAGCCACATGTTGTGTTGTGGAGATTACTTAAATAAACAAAACTTTAAACAAACCGAGTAAATAACTGTAGAGAAGGGATGCAAAACTTCGGAGGGAGGGCATGAGGACACAGTAGGAGGATAAAATCAAAATTCTGAAGGTGGTCCTACAATGACTGGCATTTGGGCAGCGGATTAGAAATTGAGGGCAAGAAGGGACTTGAGTTATCATGAACTGTCTGCCAGCCTGCACCCTGACCCCAGGGCACTAGACCACAAGCCTCAGGGTGGCTGGGAGCACATGGCAGTGCGCCAACCATATCCTGGGGACTAGTAGGTGCTCAGTAAGCACTGGCTGAATGAAATGAGTAGTGAGTGGATAAATGTAGCTCAGTTCCCCTGTTTTGCAGGTGATGAAAAGGGTTTGGAGGCCAACTTGCACAGATGCACATGGCTATTTAGTGGCCGGAGGGAGACGGTGGCCAGACATTAGGTGCTGAGACCCAAGCCATTCTCACCAAGAGTGCTGCCTGGTAGGGTTCTAGCGGGGCCTATTCAGATGCGCTGCACAGAGGACATTTCCCTCCAGGGTTGAATGAGTACTGGTGATTCTCATCCCAAATTTTAAGAGTGTGTCTCTGTTAACCCCCAGACAAGGTGTTAATGCTTTTATGAGCTCCTTGAACCTTGTCCTGGGAGGTTGAAACCCTGCCCCACACCCACCCCCCGTCAGACCCCTCCTTCCAATATCCTCAGTAGAATCTTATCTTTATTCAGTACTTTTTCTCAAAATATAATTATCTATAGAACAGGGACCAAAAAGCTTCAGAAAGAACTTCAGTTTAATGAGATCTTATATACAGTAAAACCTTGGTTTTTGAGCATAATTCGTTCCAGAAACATGCTTATAATCCAAAGCACTTGTATATCAAAGCAAATTTCTAGAACAATTGGTTCAGTTGTGATCATGTGATATTTAGCATCACGTACTACTAGGATTGCACAAGACATCGCAGGTTTATCAAGTTAAAATTTATTAGAAATGTTTGCTCGTCTTGCGGAACACTCGCAGAGCAATTTACTTATAACCCAAGGTTTTACTGTATTGCTTTTTGGAAAAGAAAATTAGTGGTAATCAGTAATTATGTCATTTAAAGGTTTTTTTTAATTTAACGTTTATTCATTTTTGAGAGACAGAGACAGAGTGTGAACGGGGGAGGGGCAGAGAGAGGGGAAGACAGAACCCAAAGCAGGATCCAGGCTCTGAGCTATCAGCACAGAGCCCGACGTGGGGCCCAAACTCACGAACTGTGAGATGGTGACCTGAGCCAAAGTCAGACGCTCAATGGACTGAGCCACCCAGGCACCCCAATTTTAAAAAAAAGGGTGGTTTTTTTTATGTTTATTTATTTTTGAGAGAGAGAGACAGAGCACAAGCAGGGGAGGGGCAGAGAAAAAGGGAGACACAGAATCAGAAGCAGGGTCCAGGCTCTGAGTTGTCAGCACAGAGCCCAACGCGGGGCTCGAACTCACAAACTATGAGATCATGACCTGAGCCAAAGTTGGATGCATAATCAACTGATCCACCCAGGCGCCACCCCCCCCCCCCACCAATATTTTTTTAAGTTTATTTATCTATCTTGAGAGAGAAAGAAAGCACAAGCAGGGAGGGGAAGAGAATCCCAAGCAGGTTCTGTACTGTCTGCATGGATCCCAATGTGGGACTTGAATTCATGAACCATGAGATCATGACCTGAGCCAAAGTCAAGAGCCAGATGTTTGACTGAGCCACCCCAGTGCCCCAATTACATCATTTAAATTCCTGGAGGAAACTAATGTCATGCTCTAGACTCCAGGGTCAAGAACATTACTGTCACTGCTTCAGAATCATAAAGTTAGTGGGTTTCAACACAGCGGGGCAGCCGCCTGTGTCCCAGGGCACCCCTGCATGGTGGGAGGCACATGCGGGTTGGGAAGGGCAGTCACCTGAACCTCTGTGTCCTCTCCACAGATCTACCGTGGGCTCCCTGTTGGCATCCGAGGTAACCTGTTCTGATGCCTCCCAATTTCCAGCCCCATTGTGCTGTCTCTTTGCTTCTCTCCCTTACGCGCCCTTTCTTCTGGCCTGTTGGGGTTTGTCAAACAAACCATGGGCATGGCTTGTGAAACCCAATGGAGCAATTCTGTTTTTCTCTATGGTGATCACCAATAGTGATGAATGAAAGGAGCAGCAGCCCTGGGAGCTGGGATAGTGACGTGGCATCAGGGCCTTCCTGCTTCTTCCCTCCCCCCACCCCAGGGGTGGGGAGCAGCAGGTGGAGGGGAGGCCGGCGGGGCGGGGGTTGGGGGGAGGGTGGTCCTTGGGCTGCTGGTGAGGAAAAGGGTGCAGGCTCATTTCCACACCTGCCGGGCGGTATTAGTGATGGTTGTCACATGGGCCACACTGCCTGCCACACACACTGTTTCACTTTGTTCTTAAAGTTAGGTTGGAAATTCTACGATGCAGATGACTATCACCCGGAGGAAAATCGAATGAAGATGGAAAAAGGGATCCCGCTGAATGACCAGGTAATGTTTGCCATCTGTTTCCAACACAGATGCTCCAGCCAGGGGCCAGGGGTGGAGATCTCGCAGCACCTGGCGTGGGAGAGTTCCTGCATGAGGGGACCCGCGCACAGTGCTCCAAAGCCAGGCACACGGGGGTCCTGCATGTGTCAGCTTTGGCCCTGAACTTCTCTCTGAACGCAGAGTCAGGACGATACCACCCTGCCAGGACACTTTGTTGCAGGCTTTTAATCTGCAGATTACATTCCTGAGAGGGCAGAGGCCCTCCTGTGCCCCAGACCTGTGCCTTCATCCTCTCTCCCCAGGGTCACCGTCACCAGACTCTTATGTACCCTAAAGCCAGAGTGATCACTACAGATCCAAATCCAGCCCTTTGGAAGTTTCCCACCCATCTCAGGGTCAAAACCTAAAGGCCACAATATGCCCCACTCCTGTGGGAGTGTGCCCACCCTCTCTCTCTCCACCAGAGCCACCTTGGCCCCTTTCTTCTTCTTTTTTTAATGTTTATTTCTTTCTTTTGAGAGAGAGCATGAGTGGGGGAGAGGAGCAGAGAGAGAGGGAGATAGAAACTCAAGCAGGCTCCTTGCTCAGCTCAGAGCCCGAGGTGGGGCTTGAACTCACAAACCCGGGAGATCATGACCTGAGCCGAAACCACCTGAGCCAGCCAGGCGCCCCAATCCTGGCCCCTTTCAGTCACTTCTACTGCTACGCTCTTCCCTGCAGGGCCCTTGTATCTGCAGTTCTGTCTGGAATGCACTGCTGTCCCCTCTTCTGTTAACCCTGCTCATATTCACAGCTCCGCTCCCATGCCACCTCTTCAGGGAAGCTCTCCTGGACCTACTAAGGGCAGACCTCCTGTAATACAAACTCTTGCAACACCACAGCCCCCACTGCCCTGGTCCCATTTGCAACTTGGCATTTGATGGTGTGAGAACTTGATTAATATTTCTCTCTACGACTAGATTTTCCTTCTGAAAGGGCAAGGACTGTGGCCTGTTAACCATTATAAACCCCCAAGGCCAGACACACAGTAAATGTCAGAAAATACTTGTGGCACAGTTGTAAGTGAACAAACGAAGGAGAGAAGGAATGAATGAATAGTAACCTCATTCCTTTATGCACTGTCACGAGACCACTTCCTAAGGGTCCCTCTCAAAGCAGACGTACTAACTGTGGACTCACTGGTATAACCAGCTGTAGCCCAGGTGAGATGTGAGGGCCAGGTCCCCGCAGCAGCTGAGAGCAGGGCCCCCCGCCAGGCTCACAGGGCAGGTGTGTCCAAAGGGCGGGAACAGAGTGGAACTGGCCAAAGACCGACACCAACATTTTCACTTTCAGTGACCTTGGCCCCAGCCATGCAGCCTCTATCTCACTGTCTGCCCTTTGTCCCGCCTTGAGGGACCGGGTCACTCTCTGTTTCAGGGAGTGTGACTTGAGCTGGCAAAGATTCAAACTTGGAACCATCAAAGTGAAACTTGCGGGGCGCCTGGGTGGCTCAGTCGGTTGAGCATCCGACTTCAGCCCAGGTCATGATGCCACACTTCGTGGGTTCGAGCCCCGTGTCAGGCTCTGTGCTGACATCTTGGAGCCTGGAGCCTGTTTCAGGTTCTGTGTCTCCCTCTCTCTCTCTGCCCCTCCCCTGCTTGCACTCTGTCTCCCAAAAATAAATAAATATTTAAAAAAAATTTTAAATGAGATTTGCAACATTTGACTTGAGAAGACAGGAGGAGGGAACCATAAAAGAGATTCAGAGTCACAATGGAAGCATAATAATGGCATGACACTAGAGATGATGGACACAGTGCAGACAACCTGTCTCCACCACTCAGCTTGTGTGGCCTTTGGCAAGTGGCTCAGTCTCTCTGTGCCTCATTTTCCTCCTGTGAAGTAGGGATGGTAAACAGGACCCATTTCATTGGGTTCTTGGGAGGATTAAAAGGTAATACTAAAAAAAAAAATAGTCACAGTGAAGTGCACAAAGCATTCAGTAAGTTATCACTTACTTATTGTTGCTAATCTATCTACACAGTCTTGTAGGTATAACACAGACCATTTCTACAGTGTGTAAAATGGGACTGCGCCAGCATTATTTTTCTCCTTGGTGAGTGCAAGTAAAAGTTAAGCTAAAGAACGAAGTAAAACAACCCAAATGGATGGATTCTAAAATGGCACTTAAAGAGCCTCTCTCTCGTCCACAAGTGAGGCTTGTTAGGTGGGCAGTGTGGGTGGGGGGAGGGAGTAGCATTCAGAAGAGTTTATTGTACAGAAGAAAAGGTTATGAGTTCCTGGACGAAACATAATGACTTGCTAAATATATTGAGAAGAAACCATACAAGTTGGCCAGACTTTAGACTTTCTGTCAGGGAGAGAAAGAGCTAGAACAGCAGATGGTTCACATTTTTAACGACAGCCCAGCCGAGAATGAAGGTGTAGGTCAGAGCTGGGCTGACACCAGTGGCCCCTCCTGGTCACCTAGCAACCAGCCCCGCCCCCGAGATACCGAGATGAGGATCAAGTGGAAAGTCGGGACAGAGGTTCAGGTTCCTCTGGGGAAGAGTCTCAGGAAGGCTTGGTTTTGTGCTTGGAGGGCTGAGGTTTGAATAGAAAGAACCTGAGTCGAATATTCCAAGGGCTCTGTATGGCTATTTAGATATAAATTAATACGAAATAAAATGTGAACTCCAGTTCTTGGGTTACACTGCCACATTTCAAGTGTTCAATAGCCACATGTGGCCAGTGCCTACCACCCAGACAGCACAGAGAACACTTCGATCATGACAGAAAGCTCTAGTGGACAGTGCTGGTCTAGAGAGAGATATGCCACCCAGGCTGTGATAGGATGTTAGTAGGAGAGTGATGGTGAAGTATTTGCAAGCTCTCAGTCTTCTCTATGTGCCAGGCCTGTGCTGTCCTGGCAGCCCACAGTGACACTTACGACTTCAAAGTCTGTTGAAGGAGGAATTTTTTTTTTTCCCTTGAGAAAGAGAGAGAGCGAGCGCGAGAGGGGTAGGGGCATAGGGTGAGGGAGAGAGAATCCCAAACAGGCTCCACACCCAGCGCTGAGTGCAACATAGGGCTTGACCTCACAACCGTGAGATTATGACCTGAGCCGAAACGAAGACGTGCCCCAAACGAGGGTTTTTTTGAGAAAAAAACTTCCCGATTATAAATGTAATATTTGCCCTGTATAGAAATTTGGGGGGCACCTCGGTGGCTCTGTCGGTTCAGCATCTGACTCTTGATTTTGGCAGAGGTCATGATCTCATGGTTCGTGGGATAAAGCCCTGAGTCAGGAGCCATACTGACAGCACAGAGCTGCTTGGGATTCTCTCTCTCCCTCTCTCTCTGTCCCCTTGACTCCCCGCCTCATGCTCACTCTCTCTCCCTCAAAATAAATATATTTTTTAAAAGAGTAGGGATGAAAAGAGGGCTGTGAACAAACCGATGTTAGTAAATTTGAAGACTTAGATAAAATTAGACCATTTCATAGAAAAATATAAATTACTGTGGCAAAATGGGCTTGAAGGGCAGTGATCTGGTGGCAGAGACTATTCTTTTTCTTCCCAAATGGAAACATGATCTTACTGATGCTGCATTTGGCTTAAGTATCAAGAGGGTCCTGGGGCACCTGGGTGGCTCAGTCAGTTGAACATCCAATTCTTGATTTCAGCTCAGGTCATGATCTCACAGTTGTGAGACTGAGTGCTGTGTTGGGCTCCATGCTGAGTGCAGAGCCTGTTTGGGAGTCTCTCTCCTTTTCCCTCTGCCCCTCCCTCGCTCTTGCACAGGCACCCTCTCAAAAAAAAAAAAAAAAAAAAAAAAAAGAAAGAAAAAGAGAAAGAAAAAGAAAAAAAATCAGGAGGGTCCAGAGATCTAATTATATGTGTAGTCTCTTCCTGCCATTTCAAATACCAAAACTGAATCAAGAATAGAAAACCTGGGGTGCCTTGGGTGGCTCATTCGCTTCTGACTCTTGATTTGATTTTGACTCAGGTCATGATCTCAAGGTCTTGAGATCAAGCCCCACACTGGGCTCTGTACTGAGGGAGCACTGAGCCTGCTTAAGATTCTCTCTCTCTCCTCCCCTCCCCCAGTCATGTGTACATGTGTGCTCTCTCTCAAAAAGAAAGAAAGAATAGAAAACCTGAATATAACACAATGCTCATTAAAAAAGTTGAATCTGTAATCAGAGATCTCCTCTCAAAAAAAAAGGCCCCGGGCCCAGATGGTTTTTCAGATGAGTTTTGGTCAGCTTGGACCACTGTAACAAAATACCACCAACTGGAGTCTTAAACAAAAGACATTTAGTTCCCACAGTTCTGGAGGCTGGAAGTCCAAGATCAAGATGCTGGCATGGTCAGGCTCTTGGTGAGGGCCCTCTTCCTGGCTTGCAGGTGCAGGGGGGTATGAGGGGTTGTGGCACAGAAGAGAGAGAGCACACATTAGCTCCCTAGTCTCTTCTTCAATGAGCACTAATCCCATCATAATGTTGCTGTGTGGAACCACCCAGTGACTTGACCCCACACCACAGCCTTGCATGTGGCTTATTTCTCAAAACCACTAAGTTCTCTCTGGACTTTAACACTGATGATCACCATTAACTATGTTTCTGTACAAATAAACAGTACCTGAAAAAGACACTTTGTGTCTGCTTTAATTTCAGGACAGGATTCCATGGCTCTGCAACTTACATGACATCTTACTAAGGTAAGAGAGCATCAGGCCTTAAAGAAAACTCATCAGAAAGTAGAGGGGGGAAAATACACTCTTGAAATCACTACTGACTGATGATAAAGGATCCCAGTAATGGAGTGCACTTCTGTCAAGTAACCAACAATGATTTTAATCAACCAGAGACGTCTAATTTAGTTGGGTTCTAGAGACAGCTTCTAGACAGTTCCACAATCTGGGAATCTTGGCAGTCACTTGGCTTCCATAAGCCCATTTCTTCATTTGAAAATGGGGATAAATATAGTTCCTACTCACAGATTATTGTGAGAATTGAGATGAGGCATGGGTGGCACTTAGAACAGTCTCTAAAAACGCAGGAAGTGCTCACAAGGGGGTAAGCAGTGCTGCCACTGTTACAGCCACATCACCACCATTTCAAGCTATGGCCAAGCAGGGAAAACCTAGGGTCATTTGTAAGTCAACAGATAATTGGTCACCAGGATTGGAGGCCTAAATCGTCCTGCTCTATATCATGCTTCGCAGCAAACGAGGTCCCCTCCACTCATCCGTGGACCTGGCCCCTGGGAATCCTGGTTGGGATGTAGAGGAGAAAGAAAAGGCAGGGAATGGCTTATAAATCTTGCTTTCTAAAATGAGGACGAAATTTCCTATTTTACAAACCTAAATCATCTGCACCATATGCAATTAGAATATACTTAAGATGAAAAATTCAGTTTACTTTTTCATACCGCACTGACGTAGCTGGCAAACCCTGTCTTGCATGGGCTTATTAGAGTTTAGGAGTTTAGGGATTCAGAGTTTGAGAACTCCCACCACTTGGGTCTCTATAACATAAATAGACTCGTCAGAGATCGAATACACTGACCTGTGATGTACACAGAAATGGAAGATCCTCAGGAGAGCAGAGATCAGATATCCAGACCCAGAAAAGACAAGCTCCTACCCACGGCTTGTGGGTGGGAAGAGCCAGAAGGCTCAGATAGGAGTTCATAGAAGTTCGTTGCTGATGATACACTCCATCCACTGGGTCTCAAGTGTCACTGGCCATAGAGCGAAAGCAGACCTCTTCAGAATTCTCAGTTGGGAAGCAAACATTCTAAGTGCCCAAGCCGGGGTTTACCCTTCACCTCTACTTGAGTCCCTTCCCAGCCCCAAAATGACTGCCTCTCCTGACCACGGACAGGGGCACACCGCAGCTGGGTGGACGTGGGGCTCACTTACTTGTGCAGTCTCCGAGCACGCCGGCTTTCCCTCTTTGGTGCTTGTCACTCTGCCTCTATTTCTGGCTCAGATTTTTTTCTTAACACATCCCCGTAAGCTTCTCATATCCTGCTCACCTTGACCACATACAGTCTGATACTCCCTTTTCTCCTTTCTCCAGCTCTGTACTGGTAACTTTACCAGACTCTTCCAGCATATTGTAGAGCAGGGATGGGGAGGAGCCAGCTGTGAACTTCAAGTCACTGTGAACACCTGTGGAGAACCGAGGTGTGTGTGGTACTGGTACCCACCGGCAGCCACCATGTCCACATGCTGTGGCTGAGCCACATCCTACACTGACACCTACCAAGCACTTCTGTGTACTGGGCACCTTGATAAACTTTTCCTCCCCACACTTCTATGGACAGGTACTCTAAGTAGTCCCATCTAACAGACGATGAACTGACGCTCAGGGAGGTAAACTGCCCAGGATGGCTCAGTTCACTAGTGGAAGATCTTTACCTCAAAGCCAGGACTGCCTGATACTTGACCACCATTTTGTAATGCTTCCCGCTGGCCAGAGAAGTTAGGACTGGAGTCCTTAACCTGGAATTGACACCAATTATTTTAAATGACCTTATTCTTTAGTTACCCCCCCCCCCCCCAACTTTTTAACAGAGATGTAGCCTCCGGACAGCATGTGGTTCTAGCCTGTTCAGCTCTGAAGAAAGTGTACAGAGACATCTTAATACGAGGAAAAGATGGTGGACCTCTGAAGTGTGAGCAGATGCGGAAGGACAAACAGCCAGCTGAGGTGAAGCTCCTCGTGGTCTATCTGAGTGGGTCGTTTGAGGTCATCTCTGGACGCTTACTCAAAAGAAAAGGACATTTTATGCCCCCTGAGTTACTGCAGTCCCAGTTTGATACTCTGGAGCCCCCATCAGATCCAGAAAATTTCATCCAAATCAATGTGGACAAAAATCTTTCAGAGATAATTGCTACAATTATGGGAACTCTAAGATAACATGAAAACTGTTTCAGATCAGTGGTCTGGAACAATCAGGCAGAAATTTCTATCCCAACTCAAACTATGTTCTAGTATCTTTGTCAATACTGTATTCTAAATTCTTAAGGTGAACAAACCATAGTGTACTGAGACATGTGTGTTTGGGTATGATTTGAAGAATCTGTGGTACTCTTGTAATTGTGCTCTGGCACACTGGGAGGAGACAGGAGGGAACTTTGAAAGTAAAGCTTCACAGAAATTCAAATATGATCAGAGGGAATTCTATAATCAATGCTGTAAATCACGACCTTATTTAGAACATTCTTGATCATGCCTATATTTGGACAAATAAATGAAACTTGGCTATCCTTGGCATCCCCTGGAAATTGGTCCCAGGAGCAGAAATGTACAAAATTGACCGCTCACCATCAAGTCACATCAGACCATCTGCTAATCCTCTCTCCCAAGATAAATAAAAAGCACATAAGCTTCATGGATATAAAAAGTTGCAAAGGTGGAACTTCGATGGATGAAGCATGGAACTCAGTGCCCCAACTGTCCCCATTCATTTTATGGAGACACCATGAGACCAGGCTGGTGTCAGCCACCTGCTTTTCCACTGCAAAAACCATCAGCAGTGGACTCTAGGGTGAGGAAGGAACACCAGAGCTGCTGTGGCCAAGAGATGAAATGAACCTTCCCGAAGGTCAGGAATGTGTCAGGAGCAGCTGAGCTAGGTGAGGCTGTGCAGGGTGCATTCTGGGCCCCGGGGAGGGCAGCTGCAATCTGGCCAGCACAGGCTGAGTTTCAGCCTGTCCCCCAGAGACTCCAGAAAGAGGCTCCCTTATCCCTCTATCCTGACCGAGGCCACAGGATCCAGCTACTCTACGGGCCACTGATCAGCTCTGGCCAGAAAATGAGTTTTGGAACCAGTTATCTAGTTTTTTTCACAAGGGCATGCAGTCTGTCTTGGGAACTACAAGTAGAATATGTGCTTGGCATGCCAGGAGACTGAAAGGGCCCTCCTGGGTAGGCAGACTTTGCTTAAGGAACATGTGAAACCTCAGATCTTCCTCTCTGCCTGGATATCTGAAAGGCATCTCCTGCCTGACTTCAGTCCTCATTATTCAGGGTCCTTCAAGTCGGCCAGTCAACATGCTCAGGCTGGCTGAGAGTCACCCCTAGTCACAGAGGAAAGACTCAGTCCACTGTACTCAGTGAGCCCACACTGGGTACTGGGATGGGCACTCTGCAGGGTTTGAGGATGCAAAGCTCTGGCTCTCAGGTAGCTTACGTGGGGGTGGAAAGACAGGGCATCTCGTCTCCTCTGGCACCGGCTAGAGTTCTCAGTGAAGGCAGTTGCTCACAAAAAGAATAGATTTTCAAATATCCTGCTGGACAGTCACAGAGGACCTTGAAAAGCCTGTTTATAATTACAGAGGCACAGAATCTATAAATAAAAATACTTTCGCAGTTGTAACATACCCTGAAATTTCCAAGAACACCATAAAGGAACAATTGTATTCCTTTTTAGTTTTAATTTTAGAGTCGTCCTTTCAGAAAATCATGGTGGGTTTTTCTGTCATGAATATAACACACCGACATCAATCTGTGTTTGTAATGCTTCATTCACAGTGATTCACCTACAGGCACAAGCATCCAGCTGCTCCACTGTGTTGGTCTAGTGTAACTGTGTCCAAGTGTTACACACTGAAACTCATTAACTGATTACAAGTTACTTTCCCTTTTTCTCATTTAGAGTTAAGGCATCGTATTTACTATTTGCTGGGTAAGTTCTACTACCAATCAGTTTCACTTCAAAGTGGTAAGCGGAGGGGGGGGGGGCGGGGGGGGCATTAGAAAATAGTTGTTCAAAAATAAAAAGGAGCACTGAATCTGGTGGGGATGGGAACCAACCACTGCTCAAATCTTCCCCAAGATGGCCACAGGGACGCCAAGGTATGAGCCAGTACTGCCCTCTGGTGGCACCTCAGGGGGACACCGCAAGCACAGGCCACTCTCCCACCCGCAAGAACACCTGTGGCAGCCACAGGTCCTGCCCCTGGCTCCCCACCCAGGCCTGACCACCCTTCTGCTCAGCCTCTACGACCTGGGAAGAAGAGGCAGGTGAGACTTGTCTCAACCTGATTTTCTCAACCCTGCAAATAACCATTTAACCACCTGTCCCACCAGGGAGCAATCTCAGGTTAAATATTTTCCTCTCCTATAAAACACCACCCGCCTCGTACAATTGGGAGAACAGAGACATGCACAGTGCAGAGACCCAAACTGACACCCCAACTGCTCAACAAATGTTGGCTCTTGTTATACTCATCACCCCAGGGAGTCTGAGGGAGTGTGGCCACAGGACAAACTCTCACTCCTGCTTTTTGGACTGTGGAGGAGTTTGTGAACCCCTGCTAAGTACGAGGATCTTGAGTCTTTGGGCTCTGATAGGTCTCCTTCCAGCCCTCCCCAGCTCTTGAGGCCTGACAGGATTCCAAGATCTGCGCACCAGCTTTGGAATCAGGAGGCCGGAAAGGCTGAGCTCCGGACACAGCACCACCACACACTGAGTAACCACAGGCAAGACACCACTATGGGTGTCACCTCCAGGTGCCCCAAAGGTCCGGGAACTGACACCTGTCAGGCCAGGCCTCTCTAGAGACTGCTCTGATGAGCAAACTACCTGTCAGTGGATAGGAGTGCAAGAAGGGAGAAATTAAAAGAGGGTGACTTGGGGCACCCAGGTGGCTCAGTCGGTTAAGTGTCTGGCTCTGCACTGACAGCACGGAGCCTGCTTGGGATTCTCTCTCCCTCACTCTGCCCCTCCCCCACTCATGCATGCAAATACTCCCCAAAATGAACTTAAATAATAAAACAGGTTGACTTTAAAAACAGCATCAACCAGAGATTTTCATTTTCTGAAACTATGCAAGTTTATTCTCCATTCACTCAATAGCAAATCTGTATGTTCAAAATGATTGAAATTACAAAGTATTAACTGTAGTATGGGATTGTGATTGCTTAGCGATTACCAAGGAAGTGGAATCTGATTAGATATCAGCCTACAAGCTATAAGCTGTGTTGGGCCTCAATGCAGGGAGGTGTTTCAACCTTTGCAGAATCTCAGGTGTAAAATGTATAGCCTGGTGATTTCCAGACAATCTTCAATCCCTCCAGTGGAGATTCCCCCCAGCAATCTTAGACGCTGTAGAAACTGAATGTCACTTTTTGGGTTAAGGTTGGAAAATCACGGGCCATCACTCAGGAGGACCCAAGACCTAATGGTGCATATCTAACACATACCTTAACTAAGGATCCAATCAGATGGTGCTGGGGGAAATGTCCCCAAATCATGGCGATGGCAGGACCTGCACACTGAAATGCCCAGAGTGCCTAGCAAAAACAATAGCGGGATATGACAGACATCAGGGAGTGGTGAGGACCATGGCACGATGGAAAATGCATGCCTTATCTAAATGCAGCCACTGCTCAGCGCTCCAGATGATGCAGGAACATACGTGCATTACACAGGCTGGGTCTGCTGCTCCTTAGATAAAGAAGAACACACCTTCAGAACTGGGGGGATCACAGGAAGAGGTCACAAAAGGACTTACGATTTGGACACATTAGGTGAACCAAGGGAGGATTCAAGGAAGCTGTTTAGGAAGTAGGGGATGACTGGGTACCTTAGTAAGGTGAGAAAATGAACTGAGGCTAAAGCTATCATTCATAAAGAAGTGTATTAGAACAGGGAGATACCTGGTTATTTTTTGCAGACTGGACAATGTTCATGTTCTTCTCTGTGTGCAGGCACAATTACAAAATGGGTCTTTTGACTTTGGTCACGGAGCAGTCTTGTAGCTATGCAGGTATTCTGCAAGATTATTCAGCAGGACAGAGACCCCACTTTTAGTAGCAAGTCAGCTCCTGGATGGCAGGCATTGCTTTTCTTCCCTCTAATTGTCAGATCATTGTCACGAAGGTCTTTTAGGCCTAAATTTGAAGTAGCTGAGGACACATTTACCTCTTGAACACAAGCAGAGCTCAGAGGGTTTAACTTGAACTTCTCTTAAGAAGTGAGCATCTGGTAGGCTTTCCATCTTAAGTAAGGGTCAGGTTGCTGTAGTTGGTTATACCCTGAGGTCAGAGGGTTGAGTAACAGGGAACTAGTGGATTAATCTCTCAGGATCTATACCACTTCCTTCTGTAGCTGGGGCTCCTGTGGTTAATCTTGTAAAGGCTGCTGAACTGGTTTCTAGGTAGTGGCACCATTTTACATTCCCACCCGCAATCCTACTAATACTTGTTATTTTCTATCTTTGTGATTACAGCCATCCTAGGGGATGTGAAGTGGTACCTCATTAAGGTTTTGATATGCACTTCCCTAATGATGTTGAATATATTTTCCTGTGTTTATTTGGCCATTTGCTTATTGTCTTTGGAGAAATATCTATTCAAATCCATCGTGCCTTGGGTTGTTTTTTCTCTTTTTATTGTTCTGTAAGAGTTCTGTGTCCTGGATACTAGATTCTTAACAGATACACAATCTGCAAATAGTCTCACCCATTCTCTGGAGTTTGTTTACTTGATCAACTTTGAAGTACAAAAGTTAGAGTCTGCTGAAGTCGAACTTATTTTTCATCGGCTGCTTGTGTTTTTGGTGTTGTAGCTAAGAAACCACTGCCTAGTCCAAAGTTATGAAGATTTACACCTGTTTTCTTCTAAGAGCTTTATAGTTTTAGCTCTTACATGTAGGTCTTGGATCCATTTAGTTTTTGTATCAGAGTATGCACAGGATCCCAGGTGATGTACGTGCACAATGAAGTTGAGAAGCACTGCCTTCAATTACTAATAAATTCCCATTTCCCTTTAAGTAAGTTGTTCTAACCGTGGCAGCATATTACAGTCACTTCAGCTTTAAAAACTTATGCCCGACGTTACCCACAATAGAACAATTCCACTTAGTCTGGAGCAGGCTTATTTTGTCACCTCTACAGTTGCTTCTGATGTGACGCCAGGGTTGGAACTGCTTCCTCTTCACAGATTACGGATTTCACCCACATGCCTTTGCTCGGCTGGTGTGCACCTACTGTCTGCTTTCTATGTGACATTTGGATTTCCAAAGGTACCACATTAAGACTGGGATTGGTGGTCACAGTGCGTACAGTACACGAGACCGTAAGCTTAGTGTCTGGATGGGACACAAATCACATTTTGATCACTGAAAGATGGAGGCCATACTGAGTGGCAGGATATGCAGACAGAGTGGAGATAGGTATGAGAAGAGGAAATAAAGAACTTCAAGACTGTTGTGAGAAAACCGAAGATCTCAGGTTGGCCAAGAACACGGTCTACAACTAGCTACATTTTAACATCTAGCTGCCATATTCTGTTTGAGGCATTATTTGTCTTTGTTCCTTTTCTTTCTTTTTTCTTGAAAGAGAGGAATGGAAATTGTCAGAACTCTTGTCTTTCCGCTGCAAATCTAGAACCACAGAACCAATTCAAATGGGTCAATGGCCTATACATAAGAGCTAAATTCATAACATTCTTGGAAGAAAACACAGGAGGAAAATCTTCACGACCTTGGATTTGGCAATGAAGTCTTTTTTTTTTTATTTGTTTTTAAGTTCATTTACTTTGAGAGACAGACAGAGAGCATGGCTTGGGGAGGGGCAGAGAGAAAGGGAGAGAGAATCCCAAGCAGGCTCCACACTGTCAGCGCACAGCTACATGTTGGGCTCGATCTCATGGCAGATCATGACCTTGAGCCAAAATCAAACGTCAGACACTTGATTGAATGAGCCACCCAGGCGCCCCTTGGCAATGGATCCTTAAATATGCCACCACAAGCAAAGTGACAGAAGAAGAAAAAAAAGATAAACTGGACTTCACCAAAAATTAAACACTTTTGTGCAAAAGACATCAAGAAAGTGAAAAGACAACCTGCAGAAAAGGGGGAAAATATGTGCAAATCATATCTGAAAAGATTTAATATCCAGAACATATAAAGAACTCCTACAACTCAACAACAAAAAAACAGAATTAAAAAGGGATAAAGGGCTTAAACATTTCTCCACGGACAACATACAAGCGGCCAATAAAAAAGCACAAAAAAAAATACTCATCACTAGTCCTTAGGGAAACGCAAGTCAAAACCACAATGACATACCAATTCACACCAGGAAAATGGCTGTAATTTAAAAACAAACAGAAACAGAAAATACAAGTGCTGGCGAGGATGCAGAGGAAAACTGGAACCCATACACTGCTAGTAGGAACGTAAAATGGTGTAGCCACCGTGAAAATAGGCAGTTCCTCAAAGTTAAAACTGAAAATTACTATACATGACCCAGCAATTCCACTCTAGGTATGTATCCAAAAGAACTGAGACTCAAACTGATACTTCTATACCAATGTTACAAGCATTATTTACAATATCCAAATGGTGGAAGTGTCCATCAACAGATGGATGAATAAAGTGTGGCCTGTCCATACAATGGAGTGTTTGTTATTCAGCCACGACAGGGAATGAAGTACTCAATACATGCTACAATATGGATAAACCTGGAAAACATATGAAGGGAAAGAAGCCAGACCCAGAAGCCCAAACATATTATGTAATTCCATTTAAATGAAATACCCAGAAGAAGTAAATCCAGATAGAAAACAGACTAGTGGCTGCCAGGGTTGTAGAGAAATGGTTAAGAGACTGCTTAATTAATGGCTATAAGGCTTCCTTTTGGGGAGATGAAGTTCTGTATGATTGTGATGGTTGCACAACACTGTGAATTTACTTAATACCAGTGAACTATACACTCTAATTGCAATGAATTTTATTGCATCTAAATTATCACAATTTTTACCAAACCAAACAAAAAAGAACCCAAACCACAGGCTTTCCCCACACAGCAGAGCCTGTCTCGCTAACCTTATTACCATGCGCTAGGACAGCAGACCAGAAAAGGGGCTCAGTCAAGTGTACACAGTTCTTCTACAGTATTCTACACATAGGCAAGTTACTACTTCTTCCTTGGGAAAGAGTAAGCATTGAAGAAAATTGTGCTCCTCTAACATTTTCCCCCTTCTGGGATCATAGTTATGGTAAATTAAGATAGTTACAAATCCTTTGACATTCTACACATCAAGAAGTGGGGCCTAGGACCGTTAAATCTGGCCAAGCTAAGAATGACCATTAAAATATGGGAGAAATGACACTAGACCAACTCAGGGCCCAGACCTTTAAAAACTGACAGCGTTCATGTCTCTCGAAATACTTGATCTTGAAACCTATCAACCATGTTGTAAAGAAGCACAAATACTCTGTGCAAAGGCCCACATGCACAGGAGATGAGACCCCGACCACACTCCTAGGTGAAAGAATGTAGGAATTAAACACCGGTGGCAAGAAGTTGTCCCGAATGTAAATACCCCAGCCCCTGTGCAGTTGCTCCAGCAGCATTCACCAAGTCCTACCCAAACTGTGGGGTAGTTTGTTACGAAGCAGTAGACAACACAGCACAGGGGAAATTCCCTTCCCTCTCAGAGCAGCTTTGGAAAAAGAAAAAAAAAAAGCTAGCTTGAATACACAGAAGTACTTCAGCACTGACCTTTTAAGGAAAACTACTGGGACCTCTAACATGTGCCTCGCTCTGTTTTAAGCACAGAGTGGCAAGTAAGACACACTGGTGCTGTGGATCTGGGACAGGCTACGTGTCAATCGGGGAATCTGAAATACAACAAATGTTCACAAGTTTAAATTGGAATTACAATCTCAGCGCATGTTTCATCGCTGTCCAGCTCTGCAAGAAATCTCAACCTCATCCTCTTCCATCACACAAAAGCTGTGGGGCGGGGGGTGCTTTTGTTCATTCCTGAAAGGGCTGGCCACAAAAAAAAATTTCAGAGGGGCTGGAACGTACCACTCCTAAACAAAGGAAGGGAATATGATGGCTGGAGAGACAAAGAAAGCCTTTCCCTCACACTTCGGCCCGTGTAACAAAGGGGTGCGTGCATGTGTGCTTGCTTATTTATAAAACCTATTCTGGGGATCACAAGCTAGTTAACTCCTTTCTCTTTGTACTTTTTGGTAGAAAACAATTACCCCGTATTCTCCACCTAAATCAAGCTTTCCCCCACTCCAATCACTTGTACTGGAAGACAAATACGCCGTGGTACTTCCCATCTTAAAAGAATACAAAAGGCTAACTTCCTGCACACCACCACCACTCTCCTTGACAGCTGTGCCCCCATTTCTCTGACTCTCTTTACTTCAGAACTCTATGTCTGCTGATACCTCCTTGGTGCACTCTAACCAGAGTTTTACCCTCCTCACTCCACAAGACCCCTATCACAGTCCCGAAGGGAGTAGCTCCTAATATTCAAACCAAGACGAGTACGTAAAGCAACACAGTTCATTTACCATCTTCCTCCTTGTGAAAGCGTTCCTTCCTGGCTTTCAGGGCCCCTCAGTTCTACTTTGCTGGTTTCCTCTCATCTCCCTCAACTGGAAAGAGTAAACGAAGGCTCAATCCTCCCAAAGTGTGTTTATCAACACTCACTCTGCAATTCATCTGGTAAGGATTTCTCAACCTTGGCACTGTAACATTCCGGACCAGATAAATCTTAGTTGAGGGAGCCATCCTGTGTACTGCAAAATGTCTAGCTCACAGGACGCCTACAGCAGCCCCAATCGTGATGTCAAAAAAATGTTTCTCCAGGGGTGCCTGGGTGGCTCAGTTGGTTAAGCATCTGACTCTTGAGGTCACGATCTCACATTTCGTGAGACTGAGCCCCATGTTGGTCCCTGTGCTGGCAGTATGGAGTCTGCCTGGGATTCTGTCTCCCTGCCCCTCTCCTCCTCTCACCAGCTTGTGCGCATGTGCGCTCTCTCTCTCAAAATAAATAAATATTTTTTTAAAGAAATGTGTCTCTATGGGGTGTCTGGGTGGCTCAGTCAGTTAAGCGTCCGACTTCAGCTCAGGTCACGATCTCACAGTTCGGGGGTTTGAGCCCCGCGTCGGGCTCTGTGCTGACAGCTCAGAGCCTGGAGCCTGCTTCAGATTCTGTGTCTCCCTCTCTGACCCTCCCCCGTTCATGCTCTGTCTCTGTCTCAAAAATAAACATTAAAAAAAAAGTTTTTTTTTAATTAAAAAAAAATAAAAGAAATGTGTCTCTAGACATTGCCAAGAGCCCCCTGGAAGGCAAAATCACTTCTGGTTGAGAACCACTGGCCTAGTTCTTTGGCTTTCAATACCAGATATATACACTGGCAGCTACACAACTTGGCCACAGCCTGAACCTCTCTCTTCCAACTGCCTTCCTATTATTTCCACTTGTATGTCCTATCAAGTACATCCCACTTAACACATCAAAACAAAACTTCAGATTTATACTCCACCCCATAGATGTCTGTACCTTGTTCACCCTGCTTGACACCTCTCTTGCTCTTAACCTCAGTTTTATTCATCAATAAATCCAACTAGCTCTGCCCTCAAAACATACCTCAAATCTGACTTAATACCCTCCACTGCTACCAACCCAGTCCAAGCCCATGTGATCTCTCGCCCAGATTATTACCTCCTGTTTCCCTGCTTCCACCCTGGTTCCCCTAGCCCGTGGTTCTCACCTAGGAACTTGTTAGAAATGCAAATTCTCCTCCAAACCCAGAACCAAAACCTGTGGTATTAAGTCTTCCATATCTGAGGCCACTCCCTTCCCCTCATGTCTCCAATCATATTCCCTACAGCACTGTCTCCCTTGCTCACCTTGCCCAGGTACACAGAACTCCCTGTGTTCCATAAACACTCAGAAAGCTCCCATCACTGGGCCATTTCATTGGTTGTCCCTCTTCCTGGAAAGTTATTCACCCTCGCAGGTCACCTTCATGTCTCTATTTAAATGTCACTCTCAATAAATCCTTCTCAGACCACCTACATAAAATAACACCTTCTTCCTGAACTAGGCTCCTTACTCTGCTTAATTTTTTTGCCAGAGCACCGTTACTACCTAACCAAGCTAAATGTATAGGTTCTGTTTATTGTTGTCTCCCTACATTCTCCTATGTAAACCTCAAATGGACATGTTTTATTTACTGCTATACTCTGAGCAACTAGAAAAGAACCCTATACTTAACAGATGTCCAATAAATGTTAACTTTCTAAGGCAATGGCTGCCTGTAGTTGATTAAAGGAATAATACAAATGTACAGTCAAGGAAGAACATTTAATATTACTTAAGTAACGAACAAGATTTCAGAGCAGGAAAAAAACACATTAAAACAAAACAAAACAATGAAACACACACAACAACCCAAACCCAGAGCTGTAAGGCAAACGAGAGGGACAGAGTGCAGCAGTTGACACTAAAATTAATCACTTCAAATTAATCACTGGTGAACAAGGCTTAGGAAGACTTCAGATCCGAGACCAGAAAGAATGGCAGGTAGGCTTTACATAAAGCATGACGACAGATAAAATACAAGAAGAGAAGAGAGTACCATGTGCAATACCAGAGAAGTGCAGGTTTGCTAAGGACACTTTTCCCAAGGTGTGTTCGGTGAGAATGGATTAGACAACTTTAAACAGATTTCTTTACTGCAGGGCTTCCTGGTGATGTTAACATGTTTAGTGTTAATCTCTAAGAGAGGAAGTAGAGTATGCAGCATTTCCCTGCCTTAACCACACAATCTTGTGTTTTGTACAAGCATAGACATGCAGCCACCCTTAACTTGTATTACTGTTAGTGACATTTTCATCCGTCTTATTTTGTTGTAATTTGCCTACTGAATTAACATAGTAATAATGTCTCCCCAAACAAGACTCCTTTCATTCGTGTATTTAAGCAGAGTCTGCCGCTCCAATTCTGAACACACAGAGGCCAACTGCCATTTATCTGACTGTTCAATATTCTCTACACTTTGTTTACAGTACCACAAATCTTCCACTTGGGAAATAAGATTCTGAAATGTTATCTTCACGATTCCATTATTTATTCAATTTGCAATTAATAACCCAATATGAGAACAATGTAAGCCTAAAATATTTTAAGTGTTCTTAATGCTTTTGAGACTTTTTAAGTATTTTGAACTCCTAAAAAGGTATTTAGATCTAAAACATATTAGAACCAAACAACAACAAGATAGTACCATCGCAGCAGCTGTAAGGTACTCAAGAGATCACCCAGTCCAGTGTGCTGAACAGGCCTCACCAGCACTTTTACAGCAAAGATATCATGATGTCTTTACTCAAAGTCAAATAACAGTTAGGTACCAAAAGCAGCAAGCAGAGCCCAGGTCACCTGACATCCAGTTGGTTATCTTTTTAATACACAATACAGTGTATACTCATTTTAATTGGGGAAACTTAAAAACTCATAAAGAATGATTTAAGTGTGATAAAATCTGGGGTAAATCAACTTCAGTAGTCTTGAAGACATCTTTTTCTATCTACAAAAGAGGCAAGACAAACCAAGTGTAAAAGCTAGAGATTTATTGTTATTTTGTGATTAATAAATTGTCAAATTGGTTATGACACTACCCCACACTGTATACCACCATTCGCCAGTACAAAAGTTTCTTGACCACACTGAGGCATAAGGCAGAGAGAGCAAAGACACATGAATATCATCCTTAACAACGTCCTCTAGTCCTGCCTCTCCCTTGATCGTCATTCATGTTTTCCTTCTGGGGAAAGTGTCAGAACTGTGCACGGGCTGGTGGGCAACCTGGCCTCTTGACCTTTTTTAATAGCAAGCAACTTACAGAAGTAATGGAATTCAACTTGTATTTCCCTTGATTTTATTGGTCTGAACTCATTTTAGGTTACTTTAACATTTTAATTTCCTGTAACTGTACATGAGAGAATATAACGACCTAAGAGAATACTGAACCAGAGTCAGCCAAATATATTACTGACCCCAAAGTTATGTTTTAATTGGTCCTAAAGGAATGTACCACACCCCAACAGTTTGAGAGTTAGGCAAACAGAACTTCTTTGGGGAGGGAAGAAAAAGGCCGTAGAACAACAGCCCAATGAATTCAACATTGTTAAAACGGCTCTTTGTTTTTCACCCCTGAATGATACCTCTTTACTACACTATATGCACAGAAATCCTAACAGAATCTTGGTTGCCAGTACTATTTAGGCTGGCCCAATCCAGGAGAGACCCCCACCCCCCGCCCCCAGCTCCCCTTCTCTGAGGCTCTGAAAAGCACAATATTTAACTATTTCTTAATAGAACTACCAAAACACTTCAGAAACAAGTGGCTCACAAATCATTTTAAATTTATGTATTGCCTGTGCATGAGAAAACTGATAAACCCAAAAGATAGTTCTATTTTTATATGGCAATTAAAAATAACTGAAACATCAAGACACTTTCAGTGAAAGCAACATTTCAATTACAAATCGTAATGCCTGTTAAACTACCTATGGGAGAAGCTGAAGAGTCCTAGGCAGATGCACTTTTGGGCTGTACTACAGTGCCCCTTCAGTCTGCGCAAAGATGAAGGTAATTTACAGTCAATCTGTGAATGTTGACACAATGTTACATTATGTTGTCTGTACAATTAAATGTCCTTAGAGAGATAACCAGAATCAGCTTTTCTACTATATTTCCAACAAACCTAACCGGCACTTTTGCTGAGAGATGTTTATCAAAGATGCTGTAAGATTCTACACAATTAGGAAATACTCAGCTTTAAAGTATTTCCTTATCTCCACTTTTTTGGTTACAAGTGCTTTGCTCAGATAATCTATTGCAGTATGTTTCTAGAAATGCAATCCCAAATGTGCATACTATATTGTATACAAATAAAGCAAAAACTCTCAGTAGTATAAATCTTACAGCATTTTGTTTGCAAAACTACATGCCAAAGTCACAATAAGCAATATTGTACCACAAATTATAGAGCGCAAATGATTTGCTTCTTTTTAATGCTTTTATTCTACATAAATTACTACCATAGGCTAATGTTTAAAAGCAAATAAACTGGACAGATGCAGGACAAAAATCTGTTCACCCAACTATAAAAGGTGATGTTTTTTTTTTTAAAATTACAATAAATGCAGAGTGTTTGATGCATGCAGTAGCCTTAAATGAAAAAGCATTGATTCCCACCGTTAAAAAAAAAAAAAAAAAATACAGAGAAACCCACACATCTTACTGCACTCCACCTTAAAATGCATCATATTGGGTTTGTTTATAGCACAGAATTCCAAGAGTCAAAATGAAATAAAGCGGGTATTTTAAAGATTTAAGAGCCGTTATCAAAAATAAATTACATTTTCTCAAGATACAGAAATGCTGCTATGATGGCTGGGAGCCCAGTAACCTTTCAATAGCGGCATTGATATCACCTCCTGTTGCTATTAGCGCTTGCAAGTTTGCTTCACGGTTCAAAAATCCCATTGCACTGAGCTGTTCCAGTTGTTGCTGAAATCGGACTTCTGGATTCTGTAGCTGTTAAAGGGAAATAAAAAAGAAAAAAAAAAAAAAACTAACCAAAACTCTAAGGAAAATCAGTTCGTGTCACACCTAAATAAATTCTAAAGTTCTAACTGCTTTCTTACAACATATGCTGCTCTACTAGGCTATAAAAGCACTGGCTCTCTTGAAACATGGTCAACATATTTAAAAGTCCATTAGCACTTAATTTTGTTACTTTAAATAGTCTTATTTATACTTAAATGATCCTGTCAGATAAAGCACAAAACTCTGCTTTAAAAAAAAAAAAAAAAAAAAAAAATCGCTTAATAAACATCACCCATTAGATATATTTAAGAAGCTGATAAATATGCAGGAAACTAAGTATACATACAAATTAGTTCAGAATTAATGATTTTATTTTGTACTTATTGCCAGTGTCCTCACATACACAATTCTAAAGTTCGAATGTGGCTTAGAATGGGCACCGGATGCCTGCACTGGCCAGTCACGTGTCCAGGACAGCTCGAGGTCCAGGCCCACAGAATACACAAACAGCTGCACCAAATCTTTTTCCAGAAATGAAGACAAAAATACACAAATGATCAATCAATCCTGGCTGATGTGATAATTAATGGGGAGGCCTGTAGACTGTTCAACTTCTATAACAATTCTGTCCAATACCTAAAATCTTTTCTTCTTAATAATTCCATCAATATTACACTGAGCCAGAGGCCATATATTGGGAATACAAATACTTCTATAAGACAAAACCCTGTCCTGTTTCTTTAAAAGGCTTAAAATCAGAAAGCATGCTGTATTACTGCCATGCGGAATTATGGGGGCAATCTACTGTAGCGGTTTGAAATGGCTACCATCTTTGTACAATGGCAGATTCTTAGTAAAGCTAATAAATGTTTCTAGATGTAAGACATTATTAGAAGTCTACATTTTTAAGCTGTATTTGTGAGGTTTACATATGTTACACAAGTTTCCAGAGGAGATGGTAGTGGGTAAGGTGAGGTGGGATTTTTTTCTTTAAGTCAAAACACAAGGACTAGACAGAACTGTAGTTACCGTAGGTTTAGGAGGTATTTGGGATAATCAAGTGTATGTTCCTCCTTGACAAACTTTTATAAAATACAACAAATTTCAAGTGATTTCCAAAGAGGGACTCTAAAAAACGCATTTTTAAAGGCAACTTCCAAATAAGGCAAAGTTGCAGCATTTCTTCCCTACAACTTTAACGTTTCATTCAGTGTCTAATAGTACACCCAAGTCATTCATTTTCGTAATGCCTGTTTTATAAGAGTGTGCTTTTTATGACATTCTAAACCCCGGAGGACTGTCTCTTTCTGTTTTTGGTTGTTTGTAGAAATTTCTAAGTTTCCAACAAGGAATATAAAATGTGAGCAGAAAAGAATCTTTACCTGAGGATTTACTCCAGCGAGAGCCTGCAGCATTTGTTGGATGAACTGCTGGTGTCCAGGTTCAGTGGCTCCTGTCGTGGGACTTGGGTTGTCACCAGGCGCAGAGTTAGACCCGCTGCTTCCTGAAGAGCCTCCAGTGCCTCCTAATGCCCCCAGGCCAGGAGTAAACCTAGGAAAGCACAAATTGGTCATAAACCCTAAGCTCCTGCAACAGGAGGCCAGACCAGGCCAGCTGATGGTAAGCTGTTATCTTCTTAAAATGAGCATTTTCAACTTTGAAAATTAGGTCTTGAAAACAATCCCAACAAAAATAGGCACAACGATACCGAAGTATGAAATGCTCAGAGAGAAGAAATAACCACTATGCACTTTCAAAATCGCCCCCAAATAAGCATACCCTGGGATGAGGCCGGGGGCTTCTGTTGCTAATGTCTGTAAACCCTGTTGAATCTGTAACAAGGCCTGCATCGCTCTAGGATTTGACATTGCTGATAATGTATCTGGATTCTGCATCTAAGGAAGAAAGAAAACAGGTGGTTAACAAGGGAATTAAAATCAATGAAAGTAAAATTTAAATGTTTCTTTGCTGTGTTTCTGGAGAAAATTTACAACCTTACTCCCAGACACTGGTAATCCAGAATTTCTTTCCCCAAATAAACACAAGCACCTCCTCCTTGACAACAAACCTAGTATGCAAATCATTAACTGACCTCCTCCCAAGTCCAGCATGAAAGCCATTTTTCATAATGAAAGACAATCAGGAGCTACGCTCCCAAAGCCACAACTGTTCCCCTTCTCCAACAGAAGATAGAAGTATTATTTCTAAGAGACAACCTCCAACTGCACAAGTTTATTTAACATGGTAATATGGTGAAAGCCACCTATTCCTCCTGACCAAGCGTTACCTGTTGCCAATGTAACAATTTTACCAGTAAGATACACTCTAAAACCATAGTTCCAAATTTGAAGTTAATACGTGTGTCCTGAGTTCAGCTTCACTACTTCCAAATATACACCACCTGACTGACCAAAAAAGATAGGCTAACATTAACATCATTACAATAGATCAAAGACAATAACTAACCTTGGATAATGGCTTACAGGCCTGAGATCATTTGTATGTTTAAAAGCCCTAGAACTACCAGTTTCAAAACACCAAGACTGACTTCTCTTTTGTCTTTTTAAATAATAAAATACCATTCCAATCTCAAGTATTTTTTTATAATAAAACCTTCCTTATAGAACAACTCTGCCAATTTTAATCTTGCTAATTCCGAGTCTGAGGAAATGAGATCTACCCCTCGAAAAGAGACATTCCATTAATTTGAGGAATTAAAACATTACAAAGAAACCAAAGCTGTAAAATAGGATAGGGTAGTGCTCCTTCCCATTACTCGAGATTAGTTAAACCATAAAGCATAACATGACACAATGAAGCACTTCAAAGTTAGTAAAGTGAAAGGAAATGGTTTATGGCATTAACGAAGCATTCAAAATCCTAAATCCTCAAAAGCAAAAACAAAATGGTCCTTTCCTCAGAATTTATGTTTAAGAAATATAAGCAAAAGGTCAGCAGTGAAATGGGGCTCAGTTAAGATCAAGCTGAATTCTCTGTGAATTGACAGCATTATCAAACTAACTTCTATGTTTTGCTATCAGCCAGAGAAGAGCAAGGAAAATGTTTATCATCAAACTTTTTCAAGCAAATCATTACCGAAGATAGCTAGCATCTTTTCTTACTCACTTGTTGGAGGAAAGTTGGGAGCTGTTGTCTCATTTGTTCTTGAAGCTGAGGATTTCCAGCAAATAGGGGATTATTCAGCATCATCTATGGGGCAAGTGTTCAAACAATTTTAACTGGAAATATCTGAAACAAGTAATGTACCTTGTTTAAAAGTCTATCTTCCCCCAAGTGCCTAATCTGGCACTTACAGGGAGGAAGGTAGAACATGAATAAAAAAGGAGAAGGGAAGATACTGTCCACAAGAGGGATCTCCAGAAAAAAAAAAACAAAAATAAAACAAAAACGAGGCATCTTCTCTCTCAATGAGAATGGTGATTATGATAATGACATGCAATATCCTAAAAAATAAAAACAATCATTTTCTTAGGATTTTCCTTGAGCAAAGGTGAATATTTGCCCTTAAAAGAAAAATGGGGGTAACTGGCATTCAGGAGGATACATTTTCTGCTACACTGACAGAATAAACATAAGCATCAATACATGAAACGATACATGGCTTGCTTAGACACCTCAACACTACAAGTGTTGCACAGAGAACAACCCAGATCTGGAACCACTAAATCTACCTGCCTACTGCAAGACAGCTAATATTAGGTCCAGAAAAATAACACACTGCAGAACAGCAACCAACTTGCCAGAGAAATGGAGCTGCTAGGTGAAAATCAACCCATGACTAGCACCAACAGATCTCTGGGGAAAGTATTAAAATACGTTAAGACCCGAAAGATGTAAATCCATTTGAGAACACCAAGATTAGCCTCTGGATTTCACCTCACTACCACCAGAGATGACAAAAGTGGCATACCTCCTATCATTCAAATAGGTGTTAAGAATTAAAGTCAGGGTCAATATTAACATTAATACCTGAAAATAAGATTACAATACACAGCATAACCAGAAACTAATTCTCATAGCTTTGAAAAAGACAAAAGTTTTATCACTTTCCCCACATGGAATGAAAAATCAACTAACAATGATTTACTGATCGCCTATTTACCAGTCCAAAGTCTGGAGGGTAAAGTAAAGTGATCCTTGCCCTCAAGCAGTTAACCATATTTGAGAGCAATTAACTATATGTACATAGTAGAAGTATAGAGAATTCCACTTTCCCTCCTCTGCCTATTATTACAAAGTGGATTATTTAGTTAATTTCAACAAAATAACTAAAGCAGAAAGAAGCCAGTGTTTTATGGATATACGATATTCATTTCAAAGTGACCAATAAATTCACAATAAATAAAATAATACCTACTTGAGATCAACAAACCTGCTTCTTTATTGGCTCCAGTAAAAAACTTTTTATTACAAACAGATTAATCAAGTTATCACATTTATCTTTCAGGATTCAGGTCATTTAAGAAAGCTTGTCATCTTATAAGGAATCATTCTTTCTCAGAAAATCATATCTCATTTGATTAGGATATTTCTCCTAACTTACCTGACTATACAACAATACAGTTTTTATACTCAGACTTTTTTGAATATCTAAAAATCAAAATCAGAATAAACTGCAAACTTTAAACCTTCTGATAACCAGAGTATGTTGTAAATGTTTCTAAACTGTCTACAGTATCTAATCTTCTTTGTTACCATTTTGCTTTAGAGTTGAAAAAACTATACATGAAAGTGCTCAAATGACTCTATAGTGTTGTTAGGTCAATTAAATGGCTGAGAATGTGCTTATTAAAGTCAAAAAACTTAAACGAGATGCACATTCAATGCTAATTAGTCAAATAGACATTTAAAAACATATAAATATGATCACTCAACATATATATTTTTCTACACTCATTTTATTTATTTTTATTTAAACAGTTTTGTTTTTTTTTTAAATATGTTTAATTACTCACTTTCCCAAAGCCTCTGTGTCTGAAGATATTGAATACAGACAACCACAAGAAAAGTTAACCAAGCAGTAAAAGAAAAGCAATGATTGAGAAATATAATTGTGTCCAAAACTCCACCTGTTTAAAATCCTAGAGACTTGGGACATATATGACAAAAAATCACCACCACCACAATCATCAAGAAGTATCCCACACTTATTTTAAACAAAAGTGCTGTGAACACAGTAAGCGACACCATTTAATACTAATAACTCAGAATACTTTTACATTAATAAGATTATACAAAAACTCACCTAAAAACTTGTTCTCTATTTCCAATTCCACAAACATTAAAGAGGGCAGAAGTTATTGCTGAGGACTGTAACTCAAATCTATCTGCCATTATGTACTTGAATTCCATATAGTTCCAAAATTTAGAAAATGAAAATCATTCCATTTGACATAATGAAGAAAGTGATTACATTTTTAAAACAATTTTTTAGTGTTTATTTTTGAGACAGAGCATGAGTGGGGGAGGGACAGAGAGAGAGAGAGGGAGACACGGAATCTGAAGCAGGCTCCAGGCTGTGAGCAGTCAGCACAGAGCCTGATGTGGGGCATGAACTCACGAACCTGTGAGATCAGGACCTGAGCAAAGTCAGACGCTTAAACCGACTGAGCCACCCAGGCGCCCTGAAACTGACTACCTTTAAAAGCTTTTAGAATTTTGCAAATGGGTATACACTGTAATGGGAAATCTTTAAAATCCCTAATACTCTACACAGTAAATATGAACTATAGATGATCAAGGTTATTTAACAATTCTCCAATGTTTTTCAATTCCAATGGTTCTTAACCTAGGGGCCCATCAGAATCACCCAGGGAACTTTGGGGATAGAGGAAGTGCAATGTAATTACATAAAAGTCTCTCAGAATGGAGCATGGTTTGTTGTTGTTGTTGTTTTTAAGCTCCCAAAGTGATCCTAAATGTTCAGCCAAGGTTGAGTCCACTAATTCCCTTAGTTACGGTCTCTTCAAAATGAGTTAGAAAATTAGTAAATTAATAAAAGACCATTATACTAACTTCGGGGGCAGAAATTTATAGCAGAAAGAATAAGAACACTGTCCCTGCAAATTTCTGCCTGTAAAATAAACAATATCAGGCTATTTTATAACTGCTATTTTGAACCTATTACTCAAAATCTATGTGACCTAATAAATAAAAGTATTCCAAGAAATGTATTAACACTTCTTAATCACTTTCAAGATCTACATTTCACTAAAGAATACATCTTCCAAAGGGTGAGCAATCTAAAACTTTTGTAGTCATCTCCTAAATCAATATAGGTAGATACAAAGTAAACCTATACTTCTTTCTAGCCAATGAATAGCAGAGATGAAGCTGTTTAATTATATATGAAGAATTAACTTACAGCAAAGAAACAAACTGTCCAAAATATTGAGAGATACAGTTTACCTACTTTTCTACAGCTAACACAACATAACACAAATGTATCAAAATCACAATTATTTGATTATGCAATTTCAATTCACAGTGCACAGTCCTCTTGAATACATTTACAAACTCACCTGTGCAGCAAGGTCAGGGTTCTGGCTTAGGGACTGCATCATGCTTCTCATGTAGGGGGCAGACAACATGTTCTGCATAAGTTGTGGGTTTTCAGTTATTTGTTGCAGCAAGCTCTGCATTCCTGGTGTATTGAACATACTAGCTGAAAGTTTGTTTAAAAAAAACAACACATTGTATCAAGGAAAAGACAAACTAAAGTGAAAGTTTTAAAATATATACTGTGCATAATTTTAGGAACTGCAAATGAGCATGCAAATTCCTAATCAACTGAACTAAAAAAGAATTTTAAAACTAAGATCTCCAAAACCACATGCTCAACATATACCAGAAAAGGAGGGCTTATGATTTTTTTTTTTTTTTTTTAATTTTGAGAGAGAGTGTGCCTAAGTGGGGCAGGAGCAGAAAAGAGGGGGATAGAGAGAATCACAAGTAGGCCTCATGCTCAGCAAGGAGCCCGATGTGGGACTCAATCTCACAACTGTGAGATCATGACATGAGCGAAATAAAGAGTCAGAAGCTTAACCGAATGAGCTACCCAGGTGCCTTACAATTTTAAAAATTCTGGTTGTATTTCCAAAAAAATCACATCTAATGGAAAGGCTAGGTTCTAAAATCAATTTAAGAGGCAAAAACTAGATGTGGTCAACATTGCTAATGAAAAATCCCCATAAAGTGAATGAGTCTTGGCCAATGTTTCCAAACTTTCTCTGAAAGTTTCTTTGAACTTTCTTTGAAAACTACTTTGTTAAACATGTATCCAGATTTTCACTTGCTGACTAGATATACTCAAACTCAAATATACAGTAAAACCTTGGATTGCAAGTAGCTTGCTCTAGGAGTATTCCACAAGACGAGCAAACATTTCTAATACGTTTTAACTTGACAGGCGATGTCTTACAATACGAGTAGCACATGATCACAACTGAGCCAATGATATTCATTCTCTCTCTCTCTCTCTCTCTCTCTCTCTCGCTGCAGGATTGTGAGTGATCGTCTCGTCTCCTATGCTTGAATGCTTAGTCTCAGGTCACAGTCAGTGTTTGGGAGAAATGAATGATTTTTCAGAAGGTTGGAAAGTGCCCACAACCGGCACCAGTGTATTTTTGTCACTTCAAAGCACCTACGGATAGTCCTTTGCTTTTCCATACAAGAATAAGCTTAGAAATGCTTTGCTTCATTCTAGGTCAGGCTGCCTGCAGATACAGACGCTTTCCTCTGCTGCCTTATTGCCAGTTATATCAGATACATTATATGACAAGAGTTTATTAATACTATACTGATCTCAACATTGATGCCAAGCGTATACAATGGTTCCCATGCAGAAAAAGGTTGAAAAGAAAGGCGTTAAGGAGGAGATGGTAACAGTGAATGTTAAGAAGGAAATCATAGAGAAGTACAAATGAGGTACGCAAGTGGCTGAAATTGCAAAGTTTTATAAGAAGTCTACGTCTGCATCTTGTCTGCAGAGGAGGAGAAAAAGGTGGAGGAATCCCTCATTTCAAATGAAGACTAGGAAGATATATAAAATGTGGGAATCTGCAACATTTTGTAGAAAAGCACACCCAGGGACGCCTGGGTGGTTCAGTCAGTTAAGCGTTCAACTTCAGCTCAGGTCATGATCTCCCCGTTCATGGGTTCGATCCCTATGTTGGGCTCTGTGCTGACAGCTCTGAGCCTGGAGCCTACTTTGGATTCTGTGTCTCCCTCTCTCTGCCCCTTCCCCTACTCACGCTCTCTCACTCAAAAATAAATAAATAAACATTAAAAAAAGAAAAGCATCACCCAAATAAGGCAATGTCACATTGCCACAAAATCCTGAAAAGGAGGCAAAAGCAAGGATCATTTGATAGCTGCATGAAAAAAAGATTCCACCGAGCCAGGGGACAGTGATTCTGTTAGTGATAGTGAAAGTGGTCCTACACAACATCCCTCCTCTCTCTTGTCTCCCTCACACCAGCCACGGTAAGTACAGGTTAATTTGTTTATTTTTCTCTATATTTTGTATTTTATTATATTACGGCCTTGTAATCATTTATTTATATGAGTATTTTGGGTTGTGGAACGAATCATCTGAGCTTCCATTATTTCTTATGGGTAAATTCACTTTGATACACAAGTGCTTTGGTTACAAGCATGTCTCTAGAATGAATTATGCTCACAAACCAAGGTTTTACTGTATTCTCAAACTTATATGCAAACTTAACTCATTAACTTTTTCATTTCCCTTCTGCCCTCACTCCATCCAGTATAATTTGATCAGGCTTAAAACATTTGACACTGCCTGTTTACCTTTCTAGTTTATTATAATTCTGCTGGGGGTGGGGGTTGGTAATAATTCTTTTTTTCCTATTTTCTCATGTTGTTTCAGTTAGGTAGGTTATTTTCCACATCCCGGAATCTAAGAGTATTCTAACACAGTAAATAGTGAACCCGATGCGGGGCTCAAACTCATGAACCACAAGATCATGACCCGAACCGAAGCTGGACGCTCAACTGACTGAGCCACACAGGTGCCCCAGGTTTTTACACTTTTAAATGGTTAAAGAAACAAAACTATTTTGTGAAATGCGAAAACTATATGTAATTCAAATTTCAGCATCCATCCACATTTTCTTAGAACACAATCACGCTCACTCATTTACAGTCTATGACTGCTTGTGCACTGTAGACACTGAGTTGAGTAGTTGTGACAGGAGCTGTGTGTGGCACACTCCTGCCGCTCCAGACTGCTGCTCAGTGCACCACAGACCACTGTGACTCAGTTATGCCTCACACTACACATATTTCTGTACCATGTTATTATTTTATTTCTATTTTTTACTACCAGTACATACCAGTCACATAACAACTAGAAGAAAAAGGGAGAGCTGGACTACAAACATTGTGCTTTTAAGGCACAATGGAGCATGAATTATTTTATCAAATGAGATGGCAAAATACTGTATTTTTATGCAATGATACTAAAATACAATATACTCTAATGCTGCTAGACTAAGCACTTATCGCAGTATTCCCAACTTGGAGGCAAGCAACAGTCAGAAAAATACAAAATTTAAAATGCAGTCCTCTCATCATAGCCAGATTTCTTTACGAAGTTAAAAAAGTGAAAAATAAGGCTACAACCAAGTTAAGTTTCCAAGTGGCTTGTTAGCCAAACAAGAAAAGCGGTGTATTAGTGGTGAGTAAGTGGCATGCTTAATGAAATCTTGATCGCAGCAGCCAAATAAATGTGTCCAGAAAAAATAAACTTGTTTAAATCTATTAGCCTTTCAAGGAGAACAGTTTCTCAAGAGTTAAGGACATGGGATTAATATGGGCTCAGCATCAATATTCAATTAAAAAACAATACAAATTAGGGGTGCCTGGGTGGCTTGGTCAGTTGAGTGTCCAACTCTCGATTTTGACTAAGGTCGTGATCCCGGGGGTTGTGGGATGGGCCCCAAGTCTGGGTCTGCACTGAGCGTGAAGCCTGCTTGGGATTCCCCCACACACCCCCCGCCCGACCCAGCCCTCTCTCCCAATCTGCACCCTACCCTCTCAAACACATGTGCACTCTCTCTCAAAAAAACAAACATTAAAAAAACAACAGAGTCAAAAAAATACTAATTCAATACAACCTGAAATAGAATCAGCTAAGATGTGTACATCTGATAATAAAAACACATGGAGGACTGAAAGGATTAGACAGATACAAAAAGCTTATAAAAATATAAGTTATTTAGAAACTATGGTTATTCATGGTCTTATTCATCAGCAGGCACTCTGGAAAGTATTTTAAACTATGATGTTATTCAAGCAGTAGGAGTATAAATGGTGAACACCATTTCACTGTTGTGAACTGTGTGCCCTAGTTAATTCCATGAATTTTTATCAGAAATATCCCAACTTGCCCAACCACAGAGCAGCAGTTTGATGGCTTGGCAGAGGTAAGGTTTTCGTTTTTTAAGAGGTAAAATTCTACTGCAATTTTTTTTTTTTTTTTTTTTGGTCAAGGCTAAGATTGAAATTCTGAACCACTTAACCACTATTCCCAAACACTGAATGACTTGGGAGATTACCTTTTGCTAGAGAGTTGGTAATGTTTCCCAATGAATCCAACTCAAAATTACAAGGCAAACAGCATGGAAACATGTGAAACTCATACTGTGGTGAAGTCATTTTGACAATAACAGAAATTGTTGAAATGACAAGCAATGCTTTATACATTCTCTTGCTGTCAGAAATTAAAACAAGATCTCCATTCCCACAAATTTGCAGTAGATATGTTCTTAGTTCATACTACTGTTCCCGCATTTTTTTTTTTTTTTTTTTTTACCTCAGTGCAAGTGCAAGGAAAATTTCCACATTTCAAAATTCATTTAAGTGTTTGATTAAGGTCCTACCACCCAACCTTCAATTGGAAGTGATTAATCTGCAGTGGTATGTTGAAAGGAAAGAAGAATCTAACAGAATCCTATAAATGCTTCCAACTGATGACTAGGCTATTAAAACCATATACTTCTGGAATAAATAAAATCTCATTACATATCACATTATTAATAGATGAATATACGATTTGGCTTTGACAACAGGAAACAATGAACACCAATTAAGCAAAATGTCATCCCTAAAAAAGAATTCCATTCCTATCATTAGTAAATACTTATGAAAAAGTACTACACTCAATTATTATGTTTTTATTATTGTAATGTATTTCCTCTCATATATAATATTCTCAACTTTGTTCTTGGCCCACAAGGCGTAAAGAATTACCTGGCCTTTTGTAGGAAAAATGTGCCGACTCCTGCTCTAAGATTTCCTCACCTTCTAGAATAAGTCCTTGTAGAGTAAGTGTTGAAATCAGAGGACCACCCACTTCTCCCAAAACCATCTTATGAGAATATAAAAACATAAAACCGACTCTGGAAATCTTCAGTAACCCTTCCCACTATAACACACACAAGTGTTATACTAATCATTACATATTTAAAGCTTCCATTTAAAAGCTTGCAACATGAAAAGATAACTCCTAAAAGCTACTTGTCACACACACATACACACACACACACACACACACACACACACGGAAGCACAAAGAACAGTATAAGAAATGCTTTCATTATTCACATAAGTGAGGACAACAAAGAAAAAAAGTGTGAGCTGTTAGGAGCCTACCTCCTACTCCAGGCCCCAAATTTGGTGCAGATGAACTTTGCCCAGCAGTGCCACCGGCAGCACTGCTACCAGTGCCCCCCACAGCGCTGTTGGTGCCACTGGAAGCTGATGAACTCTGGGAAGCCTGTGGAGCCCATGGATTGGGTAATGGATCTCTATTTTCTGTACGAGAAGGCTGACTACCTTCACCTGAGGATGTATTGCTCACTAGGGAAGCAAATGGATTACCACCAAACTGTAACAAAAGACACAAAAATCATGAAGTATAAGGTTTGGTTTTAAATAACAGACATGGAACTCTTTTTTAATGAAAATCATATTCCCCATATAAAAGTACCCTTCAATCACACACATATCCGTGTTAAAACAGGAGCTCCCCTTGTGCCCAAGCCTTCGGGCCACTGTTATCATCACCTGCTCTTGTGCAGCACTCAGCATTGGTTCCTGAATATCCGTGTACATACGCCGTAAAGCATTGTATCCCCCTGGGATGCTTTCTAGGTTGCTCAAGGCTCGGTCCTGGTTTCTCATCATTTCTTGCATCATTGCTGGATTCCTGGCGAGTTCCAATGTCTAAGAAAAAGATATCCGTATAAAAAGGCACCCAAAATACACATCAATTAATTTAGCTGTTAGCGACCACAGCTGATTTTTACAAGTTTTCTAATTCCATGAATTAGCAGTTTTCAATATTTAAATCAGAAAATCAGGGGCGCCTGGGTGGCGCAGTCAGTTAAGCGTCCGACTTCAGCCAGGTCACGATCTCACGGTCCGTGAGTTCGAGCCCCGCGTCAGGCTCTGGGCTGATGGCTCAGAGCCTGGAGCCTGTTTCCGATTCTGTGTCTCCCTCTCTCTCTGCCCCTCCCCCGTTCATGCTCTGTCTCTCTCTGTCCCAAAAATAAATAAACGTTGAAAAAAAAAATTAAAAAAAAAAAAAAAAAAAGAAAATTATTTTAAATAATTCCTGTTGGATTTCACCTCAATGTAACATTCAAATAACATCAAGAAAGAAGCACTTTGTTATTAAGTGTATGCCTATCTCCTGAATCAGATTTTTTTTCTTTCTTAAATCTGCAAAATAATTATTTACAGTGGTCTTTAAAATACAGCAGAAAATGCAAAGTTCAAACAGTCCAAGTTAGTGCATTGTTGAGTTTTCCTGAATATTGGGATTTCTTTTTGCAGCTTAGCCATCTATAAAAGGCAAGCTCCTTAAGCATAGAAAATTAAATAAGAAATAAGTGCATAATTCTTTAGCTAAATGAACTGAAGTTAACTTTCCACATACTTGTCTCATAATATCTGGATTATTCAGCATATGACTAATTTCTGGATTTCTCTGTATCAACTGCTGCATTTGCGGATTGGCCATAATTAACTGCCTCATCAGGTCAGGATTTGACAGCATGCTCTGGACAAAGGGATTCTCCATAATCTGGACCATCATTTCAGGATTGGACATAAGCTGCCGCTGCATCTGGCTTTGTAGTTCAGAGAAGTTAGTAGTATTCAGACCCAAGCTACTCAGACCTGCAAGCCCTCCAAGGCCACCTAAGATAAAAGAAAAAGACACATAAGTGAAACTCAGAAATTTTATCATTAACATGATTGTGCTAAAATATGAAAATGCAAAACTGACTCAGTCCATAACAGAAAACCATTTTAAAGCAAAGAGAATTCCTATTACTTTCATAAATCCGTGTTTGATTTCTGTAATTAAAATTAGCCAGAAATTTATTCACTTTGATATTTAAGTTGAAATGATACAATGAAAATATGAATTTCCTCTGTATGGTATAACACATTTTTGGTCTTTATCCCAGATTCCTGGCACAGAGATCCTAAATGCCTTAGAATTTCCAGAGCGAAGGGAGAGTCTTGTTACATATTATAAGCCCCTTTAGATCACACACCATTTATGCTAAATAACACTTAGGGTGGGCCACTTAGCCTCAGAATGAGTGGTCGCCAGAAAGACCAAGTGGCAAAAGAGTTGATACTTCCAGACCCACCCACCAACCTCCAAGAAGGAGAGGAAAAAGGGACAGATTAAAGGCTGAGTTCTGTAAAACCTCTTTGAGTAATGAGATTCAGAGAACTTCCATGTCGGTGAACACTTCTAGGTGCTATTAGGGTGATATGACCAGACCTCCCCAACTCTCCCACATCCCCATACTTTGCCCTATGCTTCTCTTCCATTGTTTATTTCTGAAGTGTACCCTTTATAATAAACTAGTAAACATAAGTAGTGTCTTCCTGAGTTTTGTGAGCCATTTTAGCAATTATCAAACCTGGAGGGGAACTGTGAGACTCCCCAATTTATAGCCTGCAGGTCAGATCAACAGGTGGTCCAGACCTAGACTGGTATCTGAAGCAGAGGCAGTCTTGGACTAAGTCCTTTAACTCTGTGGGATCTGACACTAGCTCCAGGTAGTTACCATCAGAACTGAGCTACTAGACACCCAGATGGTATTAGAGAATTGGCTGGTGTCAGAGAAACACCCTAGAATATGCCCTATTAAAGAAGAGATGAAAAATATATACTGGGTTATACTTCTAAATGACCTCTTTCCAGAAAACTGGTTTAAGTTACAAGTAAACCTATAAACCACCTATAAACTCTGGTTAGAACAGAGCTGTTGCCGATCAAGGAGACACAATGCCGATCAGGACATACAATGGAAACAGATGTCTCTTTAGAGGAATTACGACATGGAGAAACCTAATAGATCCAAGAAGATGACTGAGGGCTTATCATAAAATGCTAACTTTGTAAAATTATATAACCTACCAAATGCATTCATTCAAGGAAGTCAAACAGGGAATAACTGCATGGGGTAGGATAGAAGAAGAGGTATGGAAAGAGATTTAGTGAGGGACAGGTAGTAGTTTGAGAGGCAAAATAAGAGTTTCTGCATTTGTTTTCTTTTGTTTTCTGAGGAAACACAAACAGACTAACGTACTTAGAGAACATCAGGTAATATCGAAGAGGAGGGCTGAACACAAGACGTGGAGTTCAGAAGCGCTGAAGGTCTTGACTTAAGAGTCACCAAGACACAGGAGGATATTGTCACTTGGGTAAAATAAGTAGAGTAAGAGAAGACAAGACAGAACTCTGGAGAACAATAGTGACCAGGAAAAAAAAAAGACCCACAAATGAGACAGAAAAAAAACGTCAGAAAATTAACCAGGGAAAAACAGTATCAGGAGTTAAAGGAAATTTCAAGAAGAGACTGGTAAGCTTTAAAAGATTAAATTAAAACAAAACTATATCACTAAATTTGGCAAGCTAAGTAGTCAATGGTGACCTTATCAAAGGAATTTTCAGTGAATTGATGCGGGAAAAAATAGAGCACAGCAAACTTAGTGAAAGGGAAATACAGACAAAACAGAAAATGCCTCTTCCAAAGATGGCTAAGAAGGAAAGCTAAGGAAAGGGCAGTGGTGGCATTCTGTAGCATTTACATCCAGGATAGACCTTGGTGAGAACAGGCACCAAAAACAGGCTAACCTATGATATAGGCTAAATGGAAAAACTGATGAAGAAAAGCAACTGAGATAGGAGGAGTAAGAATGAGACTGGAAATGAAGGAAATGAGGAGATATATGGGAATTAACTAAAAGCTGGTCTGGGCTTCAATTTCTTTGCCTTTAAAATGAGGAAAGAGGAGAGAGATTTACCTCAACAATACCTTTCATGACTCTAAACATGAAATCATTTCATCCTAATCTCTCTAATTTTAGAGAGATTGTTCATGTCAATAATTTTGCCATCTAAAACATACCAAAAGAAGACACATTCAACCTATGATCATTTTTAGAAAACAAGAGCAGCAAAAATGTAAAAGTTAAGAAAAAAAAGAAAGGCAAATGTGAATCCCTGCCATGCCCTAAAATGTTTCCAACATAGTTGGCAAAAAACTGAATTATTAAGAAACTTTTTCTGGATGAAGCAAAGGTATAATCCTTGATAGGTAAAAACTGTATATATTTTTTTAAATGTCATTTCAAAGTACTATTGTATTTATCATACAACTTAAGAACTGAAAGAAGCATCGTGCCATTTATCTATCTAGTTCAACGTCTGTTAGTTTCTAATACTTGTTTTTCCCCAACAAAACCTTCCACAGAACCTCAGTATAAAACTAATGTAAGAAAAGTGGTTTTGGGGGCACCTGGGTGGCTCAGTTGGTTAAGCAACCAACTACTGATTTCAGCTCAGGTCATGATCTCACAGTTTGGGAGACTGAATCCCATGTTGGGCTCTGCACTGATAGCAGCGGGGCCCCTTTGGGATTCTTTTTCTCCTTCTCTCTCTCTGCCCCACCCCCTGCTTGCACATTCTCAATAAGTAAGTTAGTAAGTAAATAAGTAAATAAGTAAGTAAGGGGGCCTGGGTGGCTCAGTCAGTTAAGTGTCTGCCTTGAGCTCAAGTCATGATCTCACAATTCATGGGTTCAAGCCCTGCAGAAAGCTCTCTGATTTCTGAGCAGAACCTGCTTTGGCTCCTCTGTCCCCCCTCACTCTGCTCCTCTTCTGTGAGCGCTCCCTCTCTCTCAAAAATAAAATAAAATAGGGGCGCCTGGGTGGCGCAGTCGGTTAAGCGTCCGACTTCAGCCAGGTCACGATCTCGCGGTCCGGGAGTTCGAGCCCCGCATCAGGCTCTGGGCTGATGGCTCAGAGCCTGGAGCCTGTTTCCGATTCTGTGTCTCCCTCTCTCTCTGCCCCTCCCCTGTTCATGCTCTGTCTCTCTCTGTCCCAAAAATAAATAAACGTTGGAAAAAAAAAAAAAATTAAAAATAAATAAATAAATAAAATAAAAATAAATAAACATTAAAAAGAACAAAAGGGAAAGGGAAAATGGGAGAAGAGAAGAGAAGAGAAGAGAAGAGAAGAGAAGAGAAGAGAAGAGAAAGAAAGAAAGAAAGAAAGAAAGAAAGAAAGAAAGAAAGAAAGAAAGAAAGAAAGAAAGAAAGAAAAAAAAAAACGGTTTTGGCTGATGCAGGAGCTCCTTAGCCAACCCACTTACTTACTCCCAGGCCCCAGTTCTCCTCTGTGTGTTCAAGACACAGATGCAGTCTGAGTCCTTCACTTTACAAATAAGAAAATTATATTCAGGGGGTTAGCTTATGATCAACAATTAGCTAATCTTCCTCAGATTCAACTACGTGGCAGATCAGGTACACATATACTACATCGCTTTCATTGTTTAAAAAAAAAAAGTCACTTATTTACCATTTGTTAAATGCAAACGTAAGCTATCCAAACGTATCTGTATTCCTAACTACTTTTTTAATACCCACAATTAAAGAAGTAAGTTATAGAAGTTATAGTCATTGTTGTGGAAATGATTTAATGTTTCATTCTATTTTATCCAAAATTACCCTTGGTGAAAAGGAGTTTTTTTTCCCTATCCCTATAAAATAACTAAAGACACTTACCTAAACCAAAAGGGTTGCTAGTGGCAGAACCAGATGTGGAGTTAGTCGTAGGAGCTGATGACGTGGTAACATTGCTTCCACTGGTATTTGTTTGTTGAGCTGAATGATCCTGAGGCCTAGGAAAAGTAATCATATCATGGTGTATACAGTGAAGCTAATTATTTTTAAAAGAATCTCTGAAATTCCAGAATTCTCAGAAATAAAAGTGTAAGTTTTCAGACCAATTCAAATTACAAGGTAAATACCCTGAGATAACAGCATTAAGAACTATAATGAAACATAGTAAAACCTAATACAATTTAAACTACCCTTCAACTGCCCCTTCTCCTCCAGTATATGCACCTAAGTATTTCATTACTTTCAATCATGATAATGTAAGATATGGAGATAGGTCACCTCACAGAAGAGAAATCAACGACCAGTCACACCACAAAGCTTGACTACATAAGCACCTTTTAAAGTTTATTTATTAATTTGAGAGAGACAGACAGACAGCCAGCACGGGGAGGGGAGAGGCAGAGGGGGAGGGGCAGAGAAAGACTATCCCAAGCAGGCTCTGCCCTGTCAGCCCGATGAACCTCAAAGTCATGACCTGAGCTGAAGCCAAGAGCCGGATGCTTAACCTACTGAGCCACCCAGACACCCCCATAAGCAACTTTTTATATACCTTCTTCTAAGTTCTTGAGGAGGTGGGGGGAGGGGCAGTTCTACTCAGCCTCTTGAAATTGTTAAAAGAAATAAAGACACCTCACCAACAACAGGCTGAAAAATCAATACCAGTAATAACTTGTATGGATATAATTACTTAATATTATCTTCAGGTAAAAAAATAAAGATACTTTATAGGAAACCTCTTCCATGTGATACCAGTTAAGAGTCCTGAATCTCACTCACTGCTTCTTTCATTGATTCTAAGATGTACATTTTTTTCATTATAACGCTTCTGAAATCAGAATCTGTCCTACAATTGCTGACAACCAGTCATCAATTGCCATGCCTGCACATATGTATTCTGTAGGATTTCAAATGAATGATTATACCAGACATGCTGTATTTAATACCACATAAAGTGTCTTCAGAAAGATTTCACCATTAAATGGTACTGGTGAAGTTACTGTTTACACAGAAAAGGATAGAAACAGGAAAAGAAGGAATGAATTTTTTATCAGTGAAGCAAATATTTGCTATGGGGGGGTGGGGGGTGGAAATCTAGCATAAAAATTTGCAGAATGGGCATCAGTAGTTTGGAAGAAATTCCTGGAGAAAATACTGTAGCCATCTTTTATGAAATGCTGTACCACAAACTCCACACAGTACGGAGTTTCATCACATGTGCAAAAACCTGAATGCTTATGAAGTCAAAATGTGATTCAAAAGAATCACTCAATGTGATAGTGTTAGGAAGAATTTAACCAATTTATCTCACGTATATTTTTTCAGTATGTACGTAGAAGAGTGATATTGATAAACTACCATATCCAAAAGTAAGTCTAAAAGAGCTCCTTCACTAAATATAAAAATTTCAAGTGACAAGAAAACCAACAGATTGATTTTGGCAATATTTTTTCTTATTGATACACAGTAAAAAGGTCTCTTAAAAACTGATGGTGAAATATGGCTACTCATTTGTGGTTTGCCAAGGAGATGAGACACCCCTGAACTTGTCCAAAAATCTCCCTTAAAACAAAAAGCATAGCTAAAAACATAATTTGTCCTATAATTCAAATAATTTAGATATGACTGAATACTGAGGAAGTCCCTAAAATATCAAATGTGTAAGCATCAGCATTATTGAATCACATTCATTTTTTTCTTCTTTAATTTGTTACCAATAGCAGCAAATAAATGAATTTTAAACTATTTTAATAGTAATGGCAGAGAAAGCCATTTAAAGACTGGCTATTTTTTTTTTTTTTTAATTTTTTTTTTTCAACGTTTATTTATTTTTGGGACAGAGAGAGACAGAGCATGAACAGGGGAGGGGCAGAGAGAGAGGGAGACACAGAATCCGAAACAGGCTCCAGGCTCTGAGCCATCAGCCCAGAGCCCGACGCGGGGCTCGAACCCACGGACCGCGAGATAGTGACCTGGCTGAAGTTGGACACTTAACCGACTGCGCCACCCAGGCGCCCCAAAGACTGGCTATTTTTTAAAAAGAAATACAACTGATTCTTGAACAACACGGGTCTGAACTATATAGGTCTTATTATACTTGGGTTTTTTCCAATAAAGGCAATACAGTATTATAAATGTATTTTTTTTCTCTAGCTTATAGTATAGTATGAAAGAAGTACATAACACGTATAACATACAAAACATGTGTTAATCAACTGCTGATGTTACCAGTAAGGCTTCCAGTAAGCTATTAAAGTTTTGGGGGAGCCAAAAAGTATATTCTGATTTTTGACTGCTTAAGAGTTGCTGGCCCTAACACCTGCATTATTCAAGGGTTAACTGTATAAACATTTTTTCACAGTTTAAAGCTCTGTGTCTTCTAAAAACATACCTGTTTTGCGTTTTGATGACAAGGTGAACAGTAAGACCATCATGAATTCCATGCTGACTCAAAGTATCTTGATCTTTTAAAATTTTTCCAGCAAATATCAACACAAGTTGGTCAGTATGTGATTTGAAACGTTTAGAGATTTCTTCCTTGAACTAAGTAAGATAAAAAAACAAAGTGAATATTATTACAGGTGTTTGCATAGCACCACCCAGTCTAGTAACTACTGGTACCTCAAAAAGGCCCCTACTACAGATATGGCAGTAATTCAAATGATACAAAGATACATCTTTTCTCTGTCAGTATCTTGATCCTAGTGGGAAATGAGTATTAACATTTCACTCACCTCTAACACCAAGGTTCTACTGTAAGTACACATATCCTATATTGAACTTTCTGCTAAGTCCTAACAGTTCATTTCTTCCCAATATCCTTGTTCTCTCTGTATCAGTGGTACTAAATGTAGTTCAAGCCACACATAGCTGTTACCCAGTTTACAATAATCTCTGCCTCAAATGTCCATCTCCAGTCCTGCTCCTTTCTAGTTGAATACATATAGAGCCACCGTCATATTCTTGGCATTCCATACTTACTTTCTTCCCCAACTTTTTCATTCAACGTTTATTAACAAGAAGTATTATCCACACACACAAAGTATTATCCATATGGCAAAGATACAGAGCAAAAGACTTTCCCTGAACGAAAACAGTTCCATAGCATTAGTCAAATAAACCACAAAGTACAGAGAGAGAGGAAGCACAAGAGCAGTTAAAAAAGCTTTCCAATGAATAAAGAGATTTGGAAATAGCCAAGAAAACCTGAAGAAAGGATTTCCAGGGACAAGAATAACATGCAAACACAGAAAAAAGATCTTCATACCATAAAAAAACACCCTTATTTACTCTGTTAGATCAGTCTTTTCTCATATTTTTATAAAAATCACCTGTGTGCTTAGGCTTTACTCCATTGTCCAAATCAGGACATCTGAGTAGGCCAAGGAATTTACATGAACAGACTACCTCAGGGAATCACTCCAAATTTGGAAAAGAATTACATTTTAAACCACTCTACCCCAATACCCTACAAAAGTGGGTCTCAACAGATGATGGCACTATCACCAAGGGAAGTTTTAGAAATATAAGGGGTATTTTTGGTTGTCATGAGTGGGACGATGCATTAAATAATTTTTAAATGTTTTATTTATTTTTGAGAGAGAGAGAGCATGAGCAGAGGAGAGGCAGAGAGAGGGGAGACAAGAGAACCCGAAGCTGACTCTGTGCGGACAGCACAGAGCCAGACGTGGGACTCAAACTCATGAGCCATGGTGAGATCATGACCTGAGCCAAAGTCGGCCACTCAACCGACTGAGCCACCCAGGCACCCCCACGTTAGATAATTTCTGAGATTTTATAAGATCTTGCAGAAGGCAGGGAAGGGAAAGCGTACAGGGATATAAATAAAACAAGATAGGCTGTATGTCCATTATTGTTGAAAATGAGAAGTTCGTATCACACTCTACCTTTGTGTATGAATGAAATTTTCCATAATCAAGTTACAACATTCAGTGTAAGCAACTGTTTTTTTTTTTTTTTTAATTCATAAAGATAATGCAAAATTATGCTGCAGTAAATATTTTGGAGCTTTTCCATCTGAACTCTCCTTCATTTGAAAATATATGACCTTTAATCCTTTCATCTACAATAAGCAATTTCCAAATAACTAAAAAATCTTTGTTAAAACACCATATCAATAATTTGGCCAATCAACAATTTAACCATTCTCCTATTACTGACATCTCATTTCTCCCTTTGGTAGCTACTAGAAATAATAACAATACAATGAGCAGAACATGTGGTTTTCTTTTTTTTTTTTTTTTTTTTTTCAACGTTTATTTATTTTTTTGGGACAGAGAGAGACAGAGCATGAACGGGGGAGGGGCAGAGAGAGAGGGAGACACAGAATCCGAAACAGGCTCCAGGCTCTGAGCCATCAGCCCAGAGCCCGACGCGGGGCTCGAACTCACGGACCGCGAGATCGTGACCTGGCTGAAGTCGGTCGCTTAACCGACTGCACCACCCAGGCGCCCCAGAACATGTGGTTTTCTAAGGACTGAATAAAAATGTACATAAAATGCAAGTATCAGGCACACTGACAGGGGTCAATAAATAGTAGCTACTACTGCTCTAGCTTTTTTAATCCTCAATAACTCTGAGATAGATGGTTTTTAATCCTATTTCAGATACTGAAACAAAGAGAGGTTAAGGTTCTAATATGGCCCTCTCCTCTCATGACTTGACTAATTAACTGCCAGGTTAGGATTCAAACCTAAGTCTGACTTCAAGGACCAATCTACCCAGCTAAACAATAATCTATTTTATATGTAAAATGAGATTAATTTAGACTTGTGTTTCTTAACCTTGAAAAAAATCTTACCTTTTCAGAATCTTTAATATCCTTCCAATGTCATTCTGAAAGTTTGTCTAACCTATAATTATATAGCATTTTGGCATATTTTAGGATTTGAAGGTAAGGTGCCAGACTAAAAAAACACATCTATATTTACATTCTGTCAAATCCCCACTAAAATAGTAAAGGATTTTCCAATGCTTTAAGGAGGTATAACTCACATATCATACAATTTGCCCATTTAAGGTGTACAGTCCAGTGGTTTTGAGTATATTTACAGATATGTGCAATCATCACACAATTTTAGAACATTTTCATCTTCTCTAAAAGAAACCAGTACGCTTTAGGTACACCTCTCTATTCCCTCATCACTGCAACCCTTAGGAAACCACTAATCTACTTTCTATAGATTTCTCTATTCTTGACATTTCACATAAATGCAATTATATAATATGTGGTCTTTGTAACTGGCTTCTTTTACCTAGCATAATGTTTTCAAGGTTCATTCATGTTGTAGCATGTATCAATATTTCATTACTTTTTACAGCCAAATAATATTCCATTGTATGGATATATGATGTTTTGTTTATTCATTCATCAAATGATGGGCATTTGAGTTGTTTCCACCTTTGGGCTCTTATAAAATAACGCTGCTATGAACATTTATATACAAGTTTTTGTGTGGACAAAGGTTTGCATTTCTCTTGAGTATATACCTAGATGTAGCATTACCAGGTCATATGGTAACTCTTTGTCTTAACCATTTGAGGAACCACCAGAGTGTTATCCTAAGTGGCTGTGCCATTGTACATTCCCACCAGTAGTGTATAAGGATTCAATCTCTCCACATCCTCACCAATATTTATTACCTGACTTTTTAATTATAGCCATCCTGGTGGTGTTGATTGGCACTCTCCTGATAGCTAATGACACTGAATATCTGTTCATGTGCTTACTTATATATTTTCTTTAGAGAACTATCCAAATTCTTTGCCCTTTTTGAAACTGACTTGTCTTTTTATTAAGGAGTTGCAAAAATTCTTTATGTAGTCCAGATACAAATCTCTTTCAGAGATAGGATTAGCAAAAAGAGATGACAGAACAAATTGAGACCTTTTAGTCTCAAATGGAAGACAATTTTAAAGCTGGACATCAGCTGGGCACCTGGGTCAATTAATTTAGCAGACCCAAGAGAACTGAACCCTGAACTGGCAATGCAGAAAGCTAATAGCTAGATCAGTCCCCAGCATATGTAGAATTCCCAGAAGACCAATACTGGTACCCCCAGAAGCTGAGGGCAGGGGGTAATGAAGTGAGAGATGCCTAAGGCTTAAAACAATGATGATTACTTCAAAGCCTCAGAAACAAGACACATACTCTAAGCAAGCAATTGCTTCAAGCCCAACAAAAGACTGGAGGATTTTCTTCCTCTCTAGAAAGGGAACAAAGTCCTTGGACTAAAGAACGCACAAGGCACACTGAAAGCAGGAGTACATACTAAAATGAAGATTAAACGCAGACATACTACATGCTCAGTCTTTCCCCCTTCACTTCACATCGATGAGACAATGCAGGGAGGGGGGCCTTCACCATCAGGCAGGAAGACTATAATATTATAGTGTCTCCAAGGAGAATCTAACTATTATAAAAGAAAAAAACTTACAGATACGGACATAAGAGTTCTTCCCAGTTACCCTATAGCAGTGGTACCCAATGGGGGTGAGTGTCCCTATCAACCCTGGGACACATTTGACAAAGTCTGAAGACATTTCTGCTTGTCACAATAAGGGTCAGTACCACTGGCGCCTGGTGGGTAGAGACCAGACATGCTGCTAAACACCCTACAATGCCCAGGGCAGCACCACCAACAAAGAACTATCCAATTCAAAATGTCACTAACAACAAGGTCGCAAAACTGCACCAGGGCTATAGTTCTCAAAGTTCTGTCCGCAGATGAGCAGCACTCACTAGTACTAGGTTAACTTGGTGGAAATGCACATTCTCAGTCCCCACCCCATATTAACCAAATCAGAAACCCCAGGGATGGGGCTCAGCAATCTATAATCTAACAAACTTCCCAGATGATTCTGATGTACACTTAAGTGTAAAGACCACTGCCTGCTCTAGGTATAACAGATGCTCCCCAAAAATGTAGACAAAGAAACGTATTAAATGTCATCAAAAGGATACAACCACACACACATGCAAAAAGTCCTCAACAAATAAGTTGCTAAGGAGGAAAAAGCAAAGAAAAACCTGTAGATGAAATTTTAAGTGCACAAGGAACACTCACCAAGATAGACCATAAACTGGGTAATAAAAAAAAACCGTGGAGGGGTTCCTTGGTGGCTCAGTCGGTTAAGCGTCCGACTTCAGTTCAGGTCATGATCTCATGGTTCATGAGTTCAAGCCCCTCGTCAAGCTCTATGCTGATGGCTCAGAGCCTGGAGCCTGGTTCAGATTCTGTGTCTCCTCGCTCTCTGCCCCTCCCCCGCTCATGCTTTGTCTCTCTCTCTCTCTCAAAAATAAATTTAAAAACACTTTAAAAATTAAAAAAAAAAAAAAAAAAGGAATAAAAGGGAACCACTTAGACCTGATAAAGTGCATGTAGGAAATATCTGCAGTTAACATCATACTTAACAGTGAACAACTGAATGCTTTCCCACTAAGATCAGGAACAAAGCAAGGATGTCCCCCCCTGCCCCGAATCACCACTACCCCCACAATCACCACTACTCTACTCAACACTCAATCACCCCTACTCTACTCAACATAGTATTGAAAGTCCCAGTCGAAGCAACAAGGCAGGAAAAGAAAGAATGGCATAGATACTGGAAAAGAAAAACAACAAAAACAAGCAATTTATCAGTCCCTTGCAATGTATGAGCCTTACCCACATCCCACTTCAAAAAGAAATCTCTTTATTTTGGGAGGGAGAGGGAGGGAGAGAGAGGGAGAGGGGGAGGGAGGGAGGGGGAGGGAGAGGGAGGGAGGGAGAGGGAGAGAGAAAGACAGCGTAAGCTGGGGAATGGCAGCGAGAGAATCTCAAGCAGGTTCCACACTGTCAAGGTCAGAGCCAGATGTGGGGCTGAAACTCATGAACCAGGAGATCATGACCTGAGCTGAAATCAAGAGTCAGACGCTTAACCGACTTAGCCACCCATGCGCCCCCCCAAGAAGTCTTTTTAAGCAAATGAGAAAACAAACCAGACTGACAAAAATTATCTGCAAAAGATCCATCAGATAAAGGACTGTTATCCAAAATATATGAAGAACTAAAACTCAACATAACAACCAATTAAAATACCCCAATTAAAAAAAAAGGGGGCAAAAGACTTTGATACCTCACCAAAGATGATAATACAAAATGCAAACAAGCCTGTGAAAGATATTCCACATCATGTGCTATTAGGGAACTAAAATATAAAACAAGGAGATCGCACCATACTCTTATTGCAAGCAAGGATGTAGAACAGGAACTCATTCATGCTGATGATGTACCATTTGGTTTAGTCACTTTGGAAGACAGTTTGGCAGCTTCTTATAAGGCCAAACAATACTCTTACCATTTGATCCAGCAATTGTGCTCCTTGGCATTTACTCAAGGAAGTTAAAAACTTATGTCCACACAAAAGGAGAAAATCAGAAGCTAAGAAGTATTGACAAATGATAAAAGCTGCAAACTTATGTCCACACAAAAAAACCTGCAAAAAGATGTTTATAGTTTTATTCATTACTGTCAAAACTCAGGAACAACCAAGATACTCTTCAGGTGAATAAATAAACTGTGGGATATCCAAACAATGGAATGTTCTTCAGTGCTAAATAGATATGTATTTATAAAATCATGAAAAGACATGAAGGAAACTTAAATGCATATTAGCAAGTCAAAACAGCCAATCTGAAGAGGCCACATACCGTATAATTCCAACAGTACGACATTCTAGAAAAGGCAAAATTATGAGGATCTGTGGTTGCTAGGGGTTAGGAAAGGAAGATGAATAGGCAGAGTACCTGTCATTACACATTTGTCAAAACCCACAGAATGTAAAAACACCAAGAGTGAATCTTAAACTACAGACTTTAGGTGATATGTGTCAGTTGAGGTCCATAAATTGTAACAAATGTACTACTATGGAGTGTGGGGGTGAGGGGGAGCAGGGGTTATGGAACCTTTACTTTCCACTCAATATAAAACTGCTCTAAAAGATAAAATTTTTTGAAAAAAGTAAAAAAATGTAATAAATTCATGCTATCATTATGCTAAAAAATCATTTTGTGACAACAGGGAAATTTTGAACTGATTAAATTAAGGAATTATTCATTGGTAAAGCAGGATAATGTATTGATGTCTTTTAAAAAGGCTCCTTATTTTTTAGAGATACATGCTGAAATATTAAGGGATGAAATAATATAATACATGAGAGAGGCATCAAAATGATGAGGAAGAGGGAGGTACCTTAAGGGAAAGTATACCTGAAACAAGACTGCCTTTAAGATCAACAGTCAAAGCTGAGTACAGGATTCCTGAAGGTGTAACTTATTGTTGTATCTACTCCTTTGACTTGAAATCACCCATAATTAAAAAAATTAAAAATTTAGAAAAGAAAACTATAACAGGCCTAAAACTTTACATACAGTAAAAAAAAAAAAAAAAAAAAAAAAAAAAAAATCCCTCAAAATAAAACATTTTCAGACACACAAAAACAGATTTTGTTATCTGGCATACACAGACTACAGGAAATGTTAATGTGTTCCTCAGACAGAAGAAAATGATCCTAAATGAAGGAATAAAAATTGGAAAGGATATATACACCAGTAAATCAAAATGAAAACTGGTTGTATAAAGCACTAATAATACAGCCTTGTGTTATAAGAAAGTCAAGTCTAGTCCAGAGGTGTGTTAAATGGAGCTCAACTGTTCTAAGGTCCTTGCACTAACTGGGAAGAAGTACAAGTACTTAACAATTTAGACATTTTATAAATTAAAATGCATAAAATAACTACTAGAAGAATAGTAAAAAAGGCTTACCTCTACCAACCTAATAAAGGGGATAAATGAAATAATACAAAACAAAAGAAAAAAAACAGTACAAAACAGGAAAAATAAAAAACAGTATAATGGTAAATGTAAACCAAATTTAGCAGCAATTACATTAACAGACGGTATGTTAAAAAGACAACCAGACTGGATTTAAAAACAACTTCATGTTGGGGCACATGGGTGGCTCAGTCAGTTGAGCGTCTGACTTCAGCTCAGGTCATGATCCCGCGCTTTGTGGGTTTGAGCCCTGCGTCGGGCTCTGTGCTGCAGCTCAGACCCAGGAGCCTGCTGCGGATTCTGTGTGTGTCTGTGTGTGTCTCTATCTGCCCCTCCCCTGCTTGCACTCCATCTCTGTCTCCCCAAAATAAATAAATATTTAAAAAAAATGTTTTTTAAACAACTTCACGTTGCTTAAAAGTGATATACCAAAACTGTAAAGGGGCGCCTGGGTGGCGCAGTCGGTTAAGCGTCCGACTTCAGCCAGGTCACGATCTCGCGGTCCGTGAGTTTGAGCCCCACGTCGGGCTCTGGGCTGATGGCTCAGAGCCTGGAGCCTGTTTCTGATTCTGTGTCTCCCTCTCTCTCTGCCCCTCCCCCGTTCATGCTCTGTCTCTCTCTGTCCCAAAAATAAATAAACGTTGAAAAAAAAAAAAAATTAAAAAAAAAAAAAAACTGTAAAGAAAAAATACAAAGAATGGGTGTAACCAAAGAAAGTTACTGAGGCTATTCTAATCAACAAAACAGGCTTTAATACAAAAGCAACTAGGTCATTTCAACATGCTGAAGTGTTAAACTCACAAGATAAAGCTTTAAAAGTATAAAAGAAAAACAGACAAATCCAAAAGTAGTACAATAAGATCTCAGCACATTTACCTCAGTAACTGATAGAAAACAGGCCAAAAAAAAAAAAAAAAGTTAAAAAGATTTGAACATAATTAACAAATGACCTAACTGTAACATATAGAACACTGCACTCAACAAATGCAGAATATACATCCTTTTCAAGTAAATTTATAAAATTAGACCATATACTCTGCCATAAAGCAAGTCAACATATTTCAAGTTAAACCAAGCATGTACTATGACCACATGCAAATTAAACACTATCGTGCAGGGGTGCCTGGGTGGTTCAGTCGGTTAAGTGGCCAACTTCGGCTCAGGTCATGATCTCGCGGTCTGTGAGTTCTAGCCCCGCGTCGGGCTCTGTGCTGACAGCTCAGAGCCTGGAGCCTGCTTCATATTCTGTGTCTCCCTCTCTCTGACCCTCCCTGTTCATGCTCTGTCTCTCCCTGTCTCAAAAATAAATAAACGTTAAAAAAAAAAATTTTTTTTTAAACACTATCGTGCAATAAAATAGTACCAACAAGAGAAGTCAATAAAGTTCTGGTACAACTGTAAAAGATTTCCTAAGTGGTACCCAAAAAGATGTAACCATTAAAAAAAAAAAAAGGCAGGGGTGCCTGGCTGGCTCAGATGGCTAAGCACCAGACTTCAGCTTGGGTCACGATCCCACGGTCGTGGGTTCAAGCCCTGCGTCGGGCTCTGTGCTGACAGCTCTGAGCCTGGAGCCTGTTTCAGATTGTGTCTCCCTCTCTCTACGCCCCTCCCCTACTCATGCTCTGTCCCTGTCTCTCAAAAATAAACACTAAAAAAGAAAAGGCAAAATAAATTGAACTATCATTATCAGATAAGCAACAGAGAGAAAATACCTAAAACACCAACAATCAAGAGAGCTTGAATCCAGACTTCATACAGGACGTGTACAAATCAACAAGTCAAAACCCAATTAAAAAATTATCAAGAGACTAAAACGAGAACTCACAAAATAAAAGCTAAATGGCTAACACACAGGAAAAGGTGCTTATCCTAATTAATTAACAATCAGGTAACTTCAAATTAAAACCAGTGATACACTCACAGGATGATTCGACTCAAAAGGTCAGGAAAGTGTTGTAGAGGATGTGGAATCCACATACATTACAGGTAGAAACATAAATTGGTATGTTTTGGAAAAATATTTTGAAGTAGAAGCTGAACCTATGCTTACCCTACTGACGCAACAATTTCACTTATGGTATTTTATCTAACAAATTATGTGTCCACAGGTACACCAACAGACATGTTCAAGGAAGCTCAAACCAGTATTCTTTGTTATTAGCCAAAAACATTACACAATTCAACTGTGCTTTAACTATAGAACTGTGGTATACTTAAGATACTACACACAATGACAACAAATGAACTACAGCCACATGTCATCATGGATCCCTCAATGCAGAGCAAACCCAATCACAAATAAAGATAAATTGTGTGATTTCATTTATATATAAAATTTTTATAAAGGGAGAGACAAAATCCATAATGTCAAAAGTGAGGATAGTTACCTCTGGGAGGTGGTGGCTGTAAGGGATCACAAGGTGACTTCTGCGGGATTGGACCTTTGTGCTAATACATGGAACTGTACATTCATGATGGGTGCATTCTTCTGTACTATACATCAATTAAAAATAGGTATAATAGTTGACTGTGAATACCCTACACTAAGAAACAGAAATCAAAACACAGGAGACCAATTTTCCTGGGCACTCCAATTTCAAATGACTCAACTGGCCAGGAAGCTAACATAACTAACATATATACCTTGTCTGTGGTAGGTTATCTGAAAGGAACTGAAGATGAAGATGCTCTAGTTTTAGGTAGTGGACCAGATACAAGACATGGAAATCACAACAGAGACGATCACCCCAAAATAAGACATGGTGTTGCCTGTGAGCATCATATCTGGCAGAGACAGTTAAGACAGGTGATACAAAAGAGCCATAACCTCAAAAGCTTAAAGAACAGCAGTGAATAGTTCAGTTGAGCCCTTAGTAATATTTAAGGACTGGAATCCTCCTAATGTCAGTATCTGAAGGATAATCAGAGCTTTCTGGACAGACTAGATGCATGATACACAGTTGAAAAAGCATTTACATGAATCATTATTTGATTAAGCAGCAAAAATGTGCCTGGCACTATACACACATTATCTCATTCAATCCTCACAACAAAACCCCCAGAAACCAAACGAGTCCTGACAGACCCATAAAAAAACACTTTCTCTTACAGAATTCCAGCACTGTTGAAATAGGATCCTCCGATCTCATGGAACTCTTGGTTCTCAGGGGCACCTAAGGCAATTGGAGTAGGAGTTCATAGCACTTCATAGTCAAACTTAGAAAACATCATGTTAGAAATGGTGAGAGAGTTCAACTATACCTCTGGTACTAGACAAAGGGAAACTGTAGAATCTATCAATTATAATCCAGTTCTTATAAAAATAAATTGTAAATTTTGAACCAATGTCAAACAACTGAGACATCAGAACCACTATGAACCCAACTAGAAGACTAATGTAATATTATAGAAGACTGAAGTGACTATTCTGAGTAAATTATCCAAAGCTTGGAATAAACTAGCAAAAACCAAGGAATTAACAATTCAATTCAGCTGTCTGCCATTCCATTTAAAACAAAAGTGAATAAACCTTACTTTTAATTGTACCATTTCAAATAGATATGATATGCTTTTCCAATACTCTATGCTGTATTTTAGAAAACTTTAATCCAAATATGATCAATGTAAACAATGTTTTTATAGAAAGGCCCAAACTCTGCATACTTCAGATTTCCTTAAACTCTTATTCTGAACCATTTAGGTAGAGGGAAATAGTTTCAGCTTATAGTGGCTTCAAAATTTCCAAAAACATTTCCAACATTTGAACTTTTACCTCCATGTCTGTTTTATTTATTATATCACACTTTTACTGAACAAGAGAAAATCAGAGACTAAACACTATTGACAGACAAAAAAGGGGGGGAGGGCGCCTGGGTGGCTCAGTCGGTTAAGCGTCCGACTTCGGCTCAGGTCATGTTCTCATGGCTCAGGTCATGTTCTCATGGTTCGTGAGCTCAAGCCCCATGTTGGGCTCTATGCTGACAGCTTGGAGTCTGGATCCTGCTTCGGATTCTGTGTCTCCCTCTCCCTCAGCCCCTCCCCCACTTGTGCTCAGTCTCTGTCTCTGTCTCTCTCTCAAAAATAAACATTAAAAAAAAGAAGAAAAAAATAGCAATCTTGAAAATTGTCAAAGCTGTTTTAGACAGTCCACAGATATTATTCCTCTGCAGCAACATAAAACTTATGCAACAAATTATATAAAATGTTTCCATCTATCTAGGGAAGAATGTTAACCATAAAGGAAAGATTTTTGTAATTTCCTTTAGTTATTTCTAAACTAGATAGATAGATATTCCTATTTTTGTCCTTAGGCCCACATGGCAACCACTAACTCAAAATGAAAAATATATGCTAGAATAGGCCTCTAAGGATCCATATTTCCTGTAAGTTTCCTATTCTGTTCTTGCACTGACAACCTACAGTAATAACCAATGGGCCAAACAGTTGAAAACCTGAAGTACTAGACATTTTCCCAATAACCAGTAGAATCAAAATCAAGTAAGTAATTTAAGTTAATGGTTTGAAATCAACCCAGCATGTAAAAAACAGTCGGGAGCCACTTCTCTCAACATCATCCAAAGACAGATGTTATCGATTATCCAGCTAACCGAACTTTACCCCTGTGTGATCACCAAAATTATTTTACATTCTACTGAATATAATGAAACTTTTTGATAGTGCTGAGTTACTGCTGCATATATTAATTGCTGTTCTGCAATACAGTGATACTGTTCCAGATTCACTCTTAAGGTGTCCTGTATCTGCTTTTTTACCAGGCTGTCAGTTCTTAGCTTGACAGCATACCTCCTCTTCCCTCTAAATTTGCTATTTTTAAGGGGAGCAAGAGGCAAATAGGTAATCAAGAATTAGAAACCCATATAAAATAGAATGCTGAGATAATCTGAAATGAAAATGTATGCTTTAGTATATCAACTTTTATGAGAACAATCTCAGCTGTTCAGGGCCCACTTCACTTGATTCCCTGTTCTTGACTGACTGGAGGAAGAAAATCTCTCTCTCTCTCTCTCTCTCTCTCTCTCTCTCTCTCTCTCGCACGCGCACACACACACACACACACACTTGCAGTGAAGGGAGGGAACAAACTGGTAAGAAACAAAGAATGTTTTTGAAACATTTAGACCTGAATTCAAATCTTGGTTTTGCCACTTACAAGTTGTTACCTTGAGGACACTCTGACCTGAGGTTTCCTTATCAGTAAAATGGAGGTAATATTTATTCTGCAGGGTTGATGGGAGAATTAAGAGATATATGTAAAATGCCTGGGGGCAGAGTACTCACACGCACTCTACATTCTAACCCAATTATGTGAGTATAAACTGAATTATAACCATTTAATATTAAGTTAATCTGATTTTAAGTTGGCTAAAAGAAAAACTATCATCCTTTACAAATATCCCACAATCGAACCTTGCCTTTTACGGGGGGGGGGGGGGGGGGGGGCGGGGCAAGTAGAAACACTTTGCAACCTTTACAAAGAAACTCTGAATACTAAAACATACATATTAATTGTATTTCTTGCAGAACCACATATTAATAGCATTCAGCAAGAATTTTCTAAATAGTTATCTAATAATATACTGCATTCAAACATTTGCTATTTGTTTTCTAAGTCACAAGTCTTTCAATCAGTTCCTCATTCAATATTGCTAAGATCTCTTGAAAAAACTCCATATTCAATAAATCATCTTATGTAATAGCTCATCCAGTTATTTCTCCAAATACCTGATGTCTGTCTGAGTAACCTTGTTAGTATTCTCATTAAAAAACATTGCATAAATCTTACACAAAGATGTCAACTATGAGAAATAACGAGAGACACAGACAACTACATAGGAAAAGGGCACCTTCTTATAAAATTGAACACTCAGCCATAAATATGATACATTATCCATAAAATACACATAAAATATTTTTACATAAAATACATAAAATATTTTTAAGAGTTTCTATGATTTAAATCTGACAAAGAATAGCAAACTAAATGTTCGACTATTCACATGCTAGGATACTATTAAAGCTTCCTTCTACTGTAAAAAATTAAGACTCCATTCACTAGCTAACAAAAGGGTGAAGGAGGGGGGCGCCTGGGTGGCGCAGTCGGTTAAGCATCCGACTTCAGCCAGGTCACGATCTCGCGGTCCGTGAGTTCGAGCCCCGCGTCGGGCTCTGGGCTGATGGCTCAGAGCCTGGAGCCTGTTTCCGATTCTGTGTCTCCCTCTCTCTCTCTGCCCCTCCCCCGTTCATGCTGTGTCTCTCTCTGTCCCAAAAATAAATAAACGTTGAAAAAAAAAAAAGGGTGAAGGAGGAATGAAACCAATACAAGTAGAGCATGTAGGGGCGCCTGGGTGGCGCAGTCGGTTAAGCGTCCGACTTCAGCCAGGTCACGATCTCGCAGTCCGTGAGTTCGAGCCCCGCGTCAGGCTCTGGGCTGATGGCTCAGAGTCTGGAGCCTGTTTCCGATTCTGTGTCTCCCTCTCTCTCTGCCCCTCCCCCGTTCATGCTCTGTCTCTCTCTGTCCCAAAAATAAATAAAACGTTGAAAAAAAAAAAAAATTAAAACAAAAAAAAACAAGTAGAGCATGTAACTCTGAGCCAGGTACTTTATACATATTATCTCATGAAACCCTCCAAACAATCTAGTGAAGCAAGTATTATATCACATGTTAAAAATGTTGCCAATGATGTGGATGGAACTGGAGGGTATTATGCTAAGTGAAATTAGTCAGTCAGAGAAAGACAAAAATCATATGACTTCACTCATATGAGGACTTTAAGAGACAAAACAGATGAGCATAAGGGAAGGGTAACAAAAATAATATAAAAACAGGGAGGGGGACAGAACAAAAGAGACTCATAAATATGGAGAACAAACTGAGGGTTACTGTACGGGTTGTGGGAGGGGGGATGGGCTAAATGGGTAAGGGGCAATAAGGATCTACTGAAATCACTGCTTCGCTATATACTAATTTGGATGTAAATTTTAAAAAATAAAAAATAAAGTTAAATCAAAAAAAAAAAAAAAAAGGCTGCCAATGAGGCTCAAAGGTAAAAGCACCTTGCTCAAAGATCTCTCCAATTCCAGAGTCCATGTTCTCTCCAAACTGCAGACCACATTTCAATATACTTACATTAATATGCCAATATACATTTCCCCCTTTCTCAAAATACTAACAAAACTTTTATGAATAATAAATAAATAATAGTGGAATAAGTTAGTTCCACATATGCCAATATGGAAAGACAACAAACAAGTGAAGACAGTAAAGTGTGGGTAACGATCCATCTGCCTAACAAGAATAAATAGAATATTATATATGAGTACACAGATAAATATTTTTCTAGGCAGAATCTCCAAGAGTTTAAAAGCTATGAAATTTTTTATCAAATCCATTACACCCAAGTCTAGAATCTATAGCAGCTGCTTAACCAGTAAGTAAGTAAACCAAGCAGTCTATGTTGTCATATCTAGAAGACATCAAACTAGCTCATAATAGCAAAATCTACCTGGAAAAAACAGAGTTCAGATCTTCTGGGGTAATGAAAATATTCTGCAAATCAAAGGAACACACATATACACATTATGATATCTATAATGAATGGAACGTTCTGTATGCTAACCCAAAACTTTTTGCATCAAACAGATTTACAGATGATATCAACTTTAGTCCCTAAAAAAATTCCAATCCGAATTTAATGAAAAATATTTTTAAATAGTGGAAGCTGTTCTCACAGAAAAAACTGAAATAATGCCATTAGACATTTAATTACACTAAAAATAAACATCACGTTTTTGTAAGCAAATCACAGTTAAAAATATCCTCAAATAAGTACAAAATATTGCAAATAAATCTTTAAAACACTATTTGCTCACTCAGTAAATACCAGTATTACTCAGTATGTGCCAAGCACCATGGGATTAGGAGGTAAGCAAGACAGCCCCTACCCCTGCAAATTCAGTATGGGGTAGGGAGGATAAAGTCCATATAATCACAAAATGGTATCACAAATAATTGGTAAGTTTGATTGGTAAGTCCAATCAAACTCTGATAAACTGGTAAATCCAATCAAACTCTGATAAACATTTAAATAAATTTTAATCGTATTGTACACCTGAAACTAATAATATGTTAGCTAAACTGTGTAATAACTAACTGGAATTTAAATAAAACCTTTTTAAAATATAAATAAATAAACTTTAAGGCTCTAAATCCAGCCAGAGAAAAGTCAAGGCAGCCTGGAGTAGTGGTTAGGTGTGAGCTCCAAAGTTAGTCACTGGGTTTGAATATAGGCTCCACTATTTAATAGGTAAATGAATTTGATCACATCAACCTGAGTCTGTTTCTTCATTTAAAAAAAAGGGGGAGGGGGTAAATAATACTTTCATCATAAAGTTGTGAAACTTGGGGCTCCTGCGTGGCTCAGTGGGTTAAGAGCCTGACTTTTGATTTCAGCTCAGGTCACAATCTCACAGTTCGTGATATGAAGTCCCATATCGGGCTCCAAACTGACACTTCAGAGCCTGACTGGGATCCCGTCTTTCTGTCCCTCCCCTGCTCGGGTGTGCACAGGCACCTGTACTCTCTCTCAAAATAAATAAATCAACATTTAAAAAATAAATAAAATAAAGTTGTGAAACTTAAAAAAAAAAAAAAAAAAGGTACTGTATTACACCTTGATAAGCCTAGAATAAATACTAGCTATTATGTTACTATCATTAGCAGCATTGTTAAAGGCCCAGAGAGGCAAAGAGCTAGTGAGTGATATTTGGGGTAAGAAAGACATACAGATGGCTGAAATGCAGTAAATAATAGAGAAGAGATTGGCAGGGAGCAAAACATGAAGACTCTATTAGCTGTGCTATGTGATTCAGAAGTCTGTAGCCACATGTGGCTAGTCCAAATTGAGATGTGCTGTAAGTATAAAATACACACCAAATTTTGAAGACTTAGTATGAAAAAAAGGTAAAATATCTCATTTTTAAAGTCTATTTACATGTTGAAATGATATTTAGAATATACTGGATTAAACAAAACATACTATTAAAATTACAATACCCAAAAGGTAGACCAATGCAAGTGTCCATCAACCGATGAATGGATACACAAAACGTGGCAAGTACATACAACACAGTGTTATTCAGCCTTAAAAAGGAAGGAAATTCTAACATCTGCTACAACAGTGATGAAACTTGAGGACTTTATACAAAGTGAAATAAGTCTTAAAAGGACAAATACTTATGATTCCACTTTTATGAGATACCTAGAGTAGTCAAATTCAGAGACAGAAAGTAGGATGCTTGTTGCCAGGGGCTGCTGGGAGGGGAATGGGTAGTTATTGTTGAATAATATAAAGTTATTGTTTAATAAATAAGGTACAGTTTTGCAAGATGAAAAGAGTTCTGTAGACGGATGGTGGTAATGGTTGTACAAAAATGTCACTGAATGACACACTTAAAAATGGTTGAGTGTATTTAAGGGGTGCCTGGGCGGCTCAGTCAGTTGAGCATCCAACTTCACCTCAGGTCATGATCTCATGGCTCATGAGTTTGAGCCCCACGTTGGGCTCTGAGACAGCTCAGAGCCTGGAGTCTGCTTCCCATTCAGTGTCTCATTCTTCTCTCTGCCCCTCCCCCACACATAGGGGTGTGTGCTCTCTCTCTCTCTCCCTTCCTCCCTCAAAAATGGACGTTAAGAAAACCTATTTAAAAAATGGTTAAGTGTATTTTAACCACAATAAAAAAAATTTTCACTATTCTTTTAAGTGACTATGAAAAACTTAAGTTACATGAGGCTTACATTAAATTTCTACTGGGGCGCCTGGGTGGCGCAGTCGGTTAAGCGTCCGACTTCAGCCAGGTCACGATCTCGCGGTCCGTGAGTTCGAGCCCCGCGTCGGGCTCTGGGCTGATGGCTCAGAGCCTGGAGCCTGTTTCTGATTCTGTGTCTCCCTCTCTCTCTGCCCCTCCCCCGTTCATGCTCTGTCTCTCTCTGTCCCAAAAATAAATAAACGTTGAAAAAAAAAAAAATTTCTACTGAACAACACTATACTTAAGCCATGGTAAAATTTTCTAGTGAGAAAGGTTTGAGCACTAACATGACAAGATCTAGAACAGTAAGCCCTAATGCCTTAAGGCAGAAGTCAGCAAACTTTCTATAGAGGGCTAGAGAATAAATATTTTCAGTTCTGTGGATCATATGGTCACTCTGAAAGCAATCATAAATAATAACGTAAGTAAATGGACATGAAGGCCCAGTATAGTTGCGCCTCCAATTATATATAGAGATACCTTAAAGCACCATATAGACACCTTAAGGCAGGTATCCATATAACTTAAGGTTATCTATCCACTATAATCAATAGCTCCTACCAGCTCAGACTGCTAAGTTTTCAGGAATTTTGAGAGCCAGTTTTAATATTGGTAGCTTAATTTCTGACAGGATAAGAGTATTTACACTGTGATAATCAGCAAACACTACAATTCAGTGCTGACTTTCCTGAAGAAGTGGTTGACAAACATTTACCAGCACACCACTGACTGTACTAACTTCTTTCCTATGCATTTAAAATTGTACTACTTGTGAACAATCTTTGAGAAAAATGGATAATCACACGACAGTCATTCTGTGTTCTGTGGTTCAGATGGAGATGATCAGCTGAGAAAAGCTATTGTAGAAGAATTACGTTCCAGCAACCAGAAACAAGTGGAACATTCTGAAACACTCAAGAGTTGTGCTTGGAAAGTGGTAACCTAAGAGAAGAGCAGTTTAAGACAAAGCTGTGAGAAGGGCAGGAAGCCATGAGGTTATGTATATACTGCACCCAATAAAGGCTCAATAACTGGCAGCTATTATTAAATACCTATTATTGTGCATAATGGTCTAGATTCATTTGTAAACAAATATTTACTGAGCCCAAACTATGTGCTAGGCTTTGATAACAATGATGAACAATCACACATTGTCTTTAGTTTTAGTTTTAGAAACAAGCATTAATCAAATAATCACACAAATACTGAATTTTGATTAATTACGATCAAAAAACAGAGTGCTGTGAAAAAATACAACAGGGAATACCAATCTAGTCTAGACAATCAAGGATACTTCTCTGAGAAAGTGATCTCTGCATGGAAATTAAGGGATGAGTGGGAAGAGGCAGAGTAGGAAGCATTCCAGGTAGCAAGAACAAACTGCAAAGTCCTGAGGCAGGGAAAAAAATGTAACAACACGGTCAAGGAACTAAAAAGTCGGTATGACAAGAGTCAAGCTACCAAGGAGGAAAGAACACATCAGAATGGAGAGGTAGGTAGAACTCAGATGTTGCTGACAGCTGTGGAAGAGAAAAATCCCCACCTGACCATTTCCTACCAACTCTGGGTCAATGAAGAGTATAAGATCAGGGGTGTGCTCTCCTGGCAGGAGAGCACATAGGGCCTCAAGCCCATGTTTATGAAAGTCTAAGATCAATGGGGAGCTATTAGTTTCAAGTAGAGGGTAACATGATCTGATTAATGTTTTTTTCAGAGACTGCTGTAGGAGTGAATGAGTGTCTGGGAGGGAAGAGCCAGAGAAGTGGGGAGACTCACCAACAAGCTACTGTAAGTTTCTAGGCAAGAGGAAATGACAACTTAGTGGAGTCAATCCTCAATGTTGTAAGTACCTATTTAATCTATTAGATGCTCTCCTTATAACAGTTTTTGGTTTAGGATATACCACTTTGTAAATTTGAAACCTGAGTTTTTGTGTATGTATGCAGGTTATATCTACTGATATTTGCTATATTAAAAATTAAAACTGAGGCATCTTTAAATATTCATTTAAAAATAATAAATTCACTACATGTCAACATAAATAACATTCTTATAAAAAGTAACTATATTTCCCCAGTGTGAAGAGTAGCATACTTTTGGGGCGCCTGGGTGGCGCAGTCGGTTAAGCGTCCGACTTCAGCCAGGTCACGATCTCGCGGTCCGGGAGTTCAAGCCCCGCGTCAGGCTCTGGGCTGATGGCTCAGAGCCTGGAGCCTGTTTCCGATTCTGCGTCTCCCTCTCTCTCTGCCCCTCCCCCGTTCATGCTCTGTCTCTCTCTGTCCCAAAAATAAAATAAAAACGTTGAAAAAAAAAATTTTTAAAAAGAGTAGCATAGTTTTAAATTTTTGCAGATTACTTTAGTCTCATAACAGAAGACAACTGGATTTTCACATCTGTTGCAATATCCCACATCTTACAGCTTCTGAAAAAGTGTTGTTGATTTTTGAGAGAATTAGAGTGAGAAATACAAATAACAGAAATCTTATGAAAACAGGTTTGATCTCATGGTCCTCTTAGAAGGGTATTGGGGACCCCCCCAGACCACACTGAGAACTGCTGTTTGCGCAATAGGAAGCCAAATAATCACGATGAGATACCACTTCACGGCCAACTAGGATGGTGATAATCAAAGACAGACAATAACAAATGTTACAGGGAATGGAATCCTCATGCATAGCTGGTGGAAATAAAAAATGGTACGGCCACTTTGGAAAATAGTTTGGCAGTTCCTCAAAAAGTTAAACATAGAGCTACAACATGACCCAGCAGTTCCACTCATAGGTACACACTCAACAAAAACAGATGTCCACACAAAACCTTCTGAGTTATTCACAAAGCATTATTCAGAACAGTCAAAAAGAACAACCCAAATGTTCATTAACTGATGAATGGAGAAATAAAATGTGATATATGCCCACACAGTGGAATATTATTCAGCAATAAAAAGGGAGAACTAATAAATGCTTTAACATGAAGGAACCTTGAAAACATTATGTTAAGTGATAGAAGCCAGGCACAGGTTTTCAAAATCTGCTGTATTTTAACACTTCCAGCACATTCCAAATCAGTTCAACCATATTTTAAGCATTCAACAGCCAGATGGGCTGGTAGTACCAAAGTGGACAGCACAGTTCTGGACCCATCATAAAGTATAATGTTCAATGTTTATAATAATGACCCTGATACACTGCAATTTCCCTTAGCAAGATAAGGCTCAATTATATGCAATACAATATTTACGTTACACTGATAGTTTTCTAAAAGTTTCAAGTGATGAAAAAAATTAACTTATTTTGAGAGAGAGAGAGAGCACGCATGCAGCCGCACATGAGCAGGGTAAGGTCAGAGACAGGAAGAGAGAATTCCAAGCAGGCTCTGCGCTGTCAGTGCAGAGCCCAATGCGGGGCTCGATCTCATGAACCATGAAATCACAACCTGAGCCAAAATCAAGAGTCAGACGCTTAACCACTGAGCCACCCGGGTGCCCTGAAAATGTTTTCTAAAACTTGAATATAGGCTGCCTGAATATTTCAGGTAACTGTATTTCACCATCTTACACTATAACCTAGAGAGCTTACAGAATCCCAGAACAAGCTAGTCAGATGTTCCCTGGAAGCTCCTGTCCATTCTCTGCACTAATTTTAATGACTCACTCACACACACACACACACACACACACACACACGTGTGTGCACCCCCAACCCCCATTCTGGACTTCATCTCACTTGTTGACATTTGGAGGTCCTCAAACTATTTCCAATAGCAGAAAACGAATAATTAATAGAATAATAATTTCATACACAGGGACTTTGTGCCACTACACACTTAAACTATTTTTTTTATCTACTTATGTAAACCCCTATTAACAAAACCACCTTGAAACACAGGTAAGTTCACATTCTAACTACCTTTAGTTAGAAATTTAAACATTACTCAATTGACTGCTTGCTGAAAAGTAAATGTCCCTTTAATTTTAAAAAAGTGTTGTTATCAACCCCAAACAAGTAATATTAAATACCAACTGTATTAAGGTATCCTGTTTCTGCCTGTTGGTTATACACACTCAAACAGAACCTGAGGGCAAAACAGGAAAATTAGTTACTACCTGACAACATATTTTACAACTGACCCAGAAAGCTTAGTTTTATCCAATTATTAGAACATTCATATAAATACCATTTCAGCATAATGTACTAACAGAATTTACATTACACAGAAACACTTAATGAAAAAGATTCCAAATTGTAGAATATGGAATTTGCCTGACAGAAAACCTATGCCTTCAATGCTCTCCTTTTAGAATTCTATCTTTATCTCTAAGATTAAATTTTTCAGTTTGAAATATTTCCCAATTTTTTACTGAACATGGAATCTTAGTATCAGCAAATATATTTTAATGACAAATTTTAATCTGTAACATATAGTTTAAATCTATTAAACCCTCTAAGAAAAATTTAAGGTACAAAATGACATACTTTATTGTGCTTCAAGTAGAATTTTACAAATCATCTGAAAAGTGCTTTTCTTTTTTTTCAACGTTTATTTATTTATTTTTGGGACAGAGAGAGACAGAGCATGAACGGGGGAGGGGCAGAGAGAGAGGGAGACACAGAATCGGAAATAGGCTCCAGGCTCTGAGCCATCAGCCCAGAGCCTGACGCGGGGCTCGAACTCACAGACCATGAGATCGTGACCTGAGCTGAAGTCGGATGCTTAACCGACTGCGCCACCCAGGCGCCCCAGCTTTTCTTATACTCACATATTTTCTTGTGTTTTCCTTAACACATATAGTTAGACCCCACAAGACAGTTCAACTTGTCTTCAGGTTATTGATGCCGTGTCACGTGTTTTTTATCATGTTTTCTGCTTCAATATAAAGCATTTTTCAGAATAAAAATTCCACTGCCATCAGAATAAGTTGCTTTGGAAAAGCTTTCACTTTATCAAAATTTTACTTTGGTGAGAGAATAGAAAAATTAAAATTTCCACAGAATTTGGAGCACCTGGGTGGCTCGGTAGGTTAAGCATCCGACTTGGGTTCAGATCATGATCTCACGGCTCGTGAGTTCAAGCCACACGTCAGGCTCTGTGCTGACAGCTGAACCTGGAGCCCACTTCAGATTCTCTGTCTCCCTCTCTCTCTGCCCCTCCCCTGCTCACGGCTCGGTCTCTCTGTCCTTCAAAATAAATAAACATTAAAAAAAAATTTTTTTAATAAATAAAATATCCACAGAATTTAAAATTCTAACTTCACCATCACAAGGTGTAAAAACAATCCTACAGACAGAACATCATCAAAAGACTTAAATGATTTTTTCTATTTATAAAATACTGATTTTTTTCTTAGCTTATACAATAAAATGCTGAAAGCAGGTAGGAAGGTAGAAACCTGAACTAGGAATCCTAGAAAGAAGACCCCAGGGCATCAAAAGATAATATGGCTACACACACACCAGAAAAGCTAAAATGAAAAAGACTGACACTATCAAATGCTGGCAGGGATGTGGAGCAACAGGAACTCCCAAGCACCTTTGGTGGAACTGTAAGTTGATAGAAGCTCTTTTTAAAAACATGGCTCTATCCTATCACCCAGTCATTGCACTTCTAAGTATTTTACAAGAGAAAACGCATCTGTCCAACAACAACAAAAATGGTACATGGGTGTTCACAGCAACCAACCACAAGCAACCCAGGTAGTCCTCAACAAGAGACTGCAGAAATTATGATGTATTCATACAGTGGAAAACAAAGCAATAAAAAGAAATTGAAAGCACACGCAAGAATTAATCTCAAAACATTATGCTGACTGAAAAATCTTCTGTGAAGTTGCAGAACAGGGAAAACTAATGGCAAAAAAATCAAAACAGTGGTGGATGGAGGGGAGTGACTGAAGGGACTGGCAAAGAGCAAGAAGGAAATTTCTAGTCAATTATAAAGTTCTACATCTTGAGAATTATAAAGTTCTACAGCTTTGAACGACACAGGTGTATGTATGTGTGAAAAGCATTTAATGATATTTGCAACTTACTCTGAAATGCATCCAAAAAATAAAAGTGACTATTAAATGATTAGTTGTGTGACAGAGCAAATACAGCAAAATGTCAACTGCAGGTGACGAACATCAGGAATGTTCACTGTACAATTCTTTCAACTTTCCTGTATGTTGGAAAATACAAAAATGTTAAGGGAAATTTTTATAGAATACAAAAAAAAAAATGGTGATTCAGAGTAGGTGATAAAAGTTTCTCACTTGATGACACAGTCTATTTACTGCTTTACAAAACACACCACCTTTCAGAACTATATAAACCAATATCCCAATCGTTCACTGGGGGGTAGGGGAGGGGACTTATAGGTACATTTCAGGAACTGGTTCCTCAGAACCTGTTCACATTATCTGAGATGATCCGACAATTATGGGAAATATTCTGAGATGTATATTCAACAAAAAGCTAAAACAAATTTGTTGGAATTCTTCAAGATTCTTAATTAAACAGCAAAGTTTGTATACCTGAACAGATTTTACGTAGTAAATTATTTGGTGATATTCTCTATTAACTCCAATTTTGTTTTTTTTATTCGATTGTAACTGCTAGTATCTGCAAAACGTGGCTATCATCCCACTAAAAGCAAACAAAAACCTTCCCAACGACTAGCACCTAAGGGATGATAGATAAATATACTAAAAAGAAAACAGCAAGTCATCAATGAAAGTCATCCACCTTTCTCCTCAAACCTAGTACTATTAAGATGTGAGACTGAAAGCAATTTCTACGTCACGGTTAATTTTTTTCTTGAAGATTGAAAGGTAGCAATTGCAGCAATCAAAACGCAAAACTAAAGGTACACGTGCTCCCCACCCCAAAATCTGCCTAAACCCGCAGGCAGGTAAAACAATGAGCACTCCACCCCCACCCCCTTTTTTTTTTTTTTTTAAAATTCATGAGACAAAACCGAAGAGGCTAGAGCGAACCCTCGCCCTAGCCCAGCCTCCACCCCGCCCGGAGCCCGGCGGTGGTCCCTTTCCTTTGTGAGGAGCCGGAGGGAGGCGGCGGGGGGCGGGGAGCTGGGGGAGGAGGCTGGTGGTCGGCGGACGCTGGAGCAGGAGGAGGGCGCGGAGGGAAGCGGCGTCGGCGCGTCCCACAAACAGGCCGCGGGGCCCCGCCACAAGCCTCTGCGGTGTCCCAAGAAGCACACCCAGACACTCGGGTGTGATCTAATTCGGGAAGACACCCGCGAGAGGGGCCGAGCGCACCTCGGGGGGACGATCCCCTCCCAGGCCCTTCCGAAACCGTCTCCTCCCGCCGCGGGCGGAGGTCCTGCCGCCACCCCCACCCGGGCCCGAGGCCAGGGCGGCCCTCACCTGCTGGACGGAGCTATTCTCGGGCACGGCGAACTCCTCCTTCTCCTTCGGGGTCTTCACGGTGACTTTCATGATCTTGGGCTCCGCGGAGGCAGCGGCCGCGGGGGCGCCGGCACCTTCGGCCGCGGCGGCGCTGTCCTGGGAGCTCGGAGGGCCGCCGCTTTCACCACTCTCGGCCATGGCGGCGGCGGCGGTGACTCAGGCGCGCAGGAGGGAGCGGGCGAGCGAGGGGGAGCCAGCAGACGGCAGAGCCGGCCGGCCCGGGCAGTGGAGAATGCTGGGCACGCCGCCTCAGTGACAACGGGTGCAGGGCCGCCCTGGCAGGCGAGGGGCCGCGGAGCTCGGTGTGGGCTCCGGCGCAGGCCCGGGTCGGGCGCTCGGCAGCCGCCGTGTGTTCAGACGCCGCTCGGTCGCAGCGACATCCGCAGCCGCCGCCGCTCTTCCTCCTCCCCGCCCCTCCCCCCACGTCCCTCGGCCGGCGCCGCGCGGGGCACGCCGGGTAACTCAGCTGGCGGCGTCGCCGAGTCATGCCCGGCCGGCCCTGCTTCCAGCTCCGGCTGCTTTACTTTCCCTCTCCCGCTCCATTGCTCAGACGGTGGGCGCAGCCAGAATGGAGGACTAAAAGCAAAGCGGGGTGGGAGAAGTCAGTTCTTTCATTTCATTCCCTTCGCCAAAAAATTAGGTAGGGGGTTCTGGGAAGCACTGTAACGGCGCGCTGTGATGACCTCACGACTAGCGAAATTACTAGAAAGGGGGCTCGACCACTGGGCGCTGTAGCCGCGGGTGCGCCTGCGCGCTGGTGGTCCAGGTCGTGTCCCCCGCCCCCTTCATACCCCGCGGTGGCCATGCCCAGCCCCTCCCCGCGGCGTCACGCTCGCCTCACCAGTGCGCGCTGCCGGTACCTCGACGGGTGGGGAGTGAAAATGCAGGCGAGGTGTGCTGTTACTTCACATCTTTCCATTTGCCTACTTTTAGGATTTAAAATGCTTGATCTTACTGCCCCGTGCGCGGGAGTTGGAAGCTGAGTTAATGGAAAAATGATCCTCTTCATAACGAAAGGGAAAATGGAGTAGAAGCCGTAGCCACCCTGCGCAATCCTGCGGAGTCATTGCTCCACCGCCAGGGCGTCCCGCCCTCGGGTCAGCCCGGTTTGGTCTGGCGATCAGGCCACCTCTGTTGACAGTGGCCTCTCCTGACAGCCCTGCGCGAGCGCCCCAAATTCTCTGTAAACACCAGCCCTCAAAAGATACGGGACAGAAACAGGATGGTGCCCCCGGACTGCCCATCCAACTGGGGCAGTTTAATGTAGCCGAGATGTTCAATTTATAGTCTATCAAATTAGATTAAGTTAACTGCTGCAGTTCCGACTCTGGTTGTCAGTAAAAGCAGTTGGGAAATTGTTTTCAGCATGGTATGGGTACAAATAAGAAATATGCTTATTATTTTTACCGGGAGAATTCTGATTTTGAAATGACGTCATCATTTGTCTTTAAAGATGACTTGTAAGGAATATGGAACCCAGGACGTTAACTTTATTAATCAGTACTGCGCAAATGGAAACCCTGACAGCCCTCTGTGACTCAACTATACAAAGACATTCTGCATTTCTGTTTTTAAACAGTCCAACTTTTCCGGGGATAAACAGTCACGTGAAGACTACCTTTTAGCAGAACCCCTTTGGAATGTGGGCGTAAGAGAAGTTCTGAAAGAATAAATTGCAATATAGACGTCATTTGACATCAGCTAAATTTCTGGCAGCATTGTTCAATAAGGTGAGGAGGTTACTCAAGGCTCTCTGCTGAAGGACACCCACTGCTGAAGGGTGACTACTTGCATACGTCTAGATGTGAGGTAATCACTACTTCTCAAGGTAGAAAGTTCCATTGGACAACCAATCACTGTCTCTAACCCTGCACTTATGAACTTGCTCTGTAATTATCTATGTCTAATTTCTAAAAAATGGTGTATGTGCACAATTTATGAAATAAAAATAATTTATTTCTAAGAATATACAGTGTAATTATTATGCCACTTTTTAGAGGTAATCTTACCTTTGAAAGAACCATTGGCAGTGGGGGTATGAATAGGGATCAGTACATTTTCAGGGAAGACTAGATAGTAAGTATGTTAGGCTTTGCAGGGCATACATTCTCTGCCTCTGCCCTGTAGCACAAAGCAGCCATAGACAATACACATGTGAATAAGTGGCTGTGTTCTAAAGCCACTTACAAAAACAGGCATAGGATCTGATCTGAACCACAGGAAAGGATCTCATTGGAACCACAGCGTCTACTTGCCTACTTGAGGTATTTTCTTCTAAATAATTTTTTTTTTTTTTTAATTTTTTTTTCAACGTTCATTTATCCTTGGGACAGAGAGAGACAGAGCATGAACGGGGGAGGGGCAGAGAGAGGGAGACACAGAATCGGAAACAGGCTCCATCCAGGCTCTGAGCCATCAGCCCAGAGCCCGACGCGGGGCTCGAACTCACAGACCGCGAGATCGTGACCTGGCTGAAGTCGGACGCTCAACCGACTGCGCCACCCAGGCGCCCCATAAATAATTTTTTTTAATTAAATGGTCAGTCTAGAGAAAAATTACAAGAGCATATTTCATTTATTCTATAAACATTAATTGCGCATGACTAATGTCCAAATAGTATGTTGAGAATACAAGACAAAGAAGACGCGGTCTCTGTCCTCAGAAAACCTAGAGCCTAGTTGGATGGGAAGTAGAAGTGGGGGAGATAGCAGTGACATGCTGGTAAATGTTTAATGACCAACTCTCCAGAAAACAAGCTTTGATTTATAGCGTTTGGCAGTTTCCTTGATGTAAATATTTGCAAAATGGCCCATCTCAAGCTACCACCTTGAGGTCAACTTGCTCACAAAGTTCCTAAAACTTTTTCAGTGAGTTCTCATCAGCTGATATGAGCCAGCTCTAACTGAATAGGTCCCTATTTGTTGGTCCTAATAACCAAACTTAAAGTATAAGATAAAAGGTTATCCTATGGTAGAAGAATTCTTCCTTGACAAAATGAATCAATTAATTCAATCAACACAAATTCACTGAGCACACTTTTTTTTTTTTAGAGAGGGCGGTGTAGTAGGGGCAGAGAGAGAATGCCAAGCAAGCTCCGCATGGTCAGCGTCACAAACCTGAGAAATCAAGAGTGGGACACTTAACTGAGCCACCCAGGTACACCAAGCCGAAGCTTCTTAACTAGAAATTCAAAGCCTTTCACAAGTTACTCCTGGTCTGTCAAGTTTCACTCCCATTACCTTGTAGATACACTCCACTGCAGTCAGACATGTTTATTACCACCTGTTAGAAGCACTTGTACATTATACTTTTCTCACCTCTGATTGTTCTTTAAGTCCTTAGACCCTCTCCATTGTGCCCATTATCACTGCCTCCTCTCTAAAACCTTCCTTGAACACCCAGGCCAACAGAATCTTTTTTTTTTTTCTCTGATCCTCCATAATTATTAGAACAATTCACTTACCAATTCATCACTTGTAACATAGCTTCTATTATCTATAATTATTTCTCCTGCTATCAGTCTAGTTCACACACTCCTGAACTCTGGCCTAGATTATTACAGCAATAACCTCCTACAGAGGCTCCTCTGCCTCAGTGTAAAGTCTCCGACCTCCTCTGTTGGTGCCATCTTATCATTCTCCCACTAAGCTTTGGTTATGACACCTGGAAAAAAATTTTCATTAGCTCTCACCAAAGTTTTAGAATAATATCTAATGTTGTGCCATGGTGTTCAGGGCCCTTTCTGGCCAAAAGACCTTGCTTTTCATTCATAACTTCCTCCCAAGTAAGCAAGTCCACTAAGCTCTCCAAACTTGTCCTGCACTTTCCTGAATCAAGGCTTCAACGCAACAATTTCACTGCAAGTAGAAATCCCTCTCTCTCACACTGACCCCATTGTTTTACCCACCCTTGCTGCCTCACCTGAAATGTGACTTTCCCTATCAATTTATCCCTGATAACTTTTTTTTATTAGAAATTTTCTCTAAATACTCTGTATTTCCATATAGCTTTATGACCTTTTTGGTGTCATGCCTTGTATTACACTGAATTGTGTGTACATCTCCTTTATTAGACAAGGTCCTTGAATGCTCACCCCAATGCTGAAACTAATTTCTTGGCGTGAGAGCGTTTACCATTGAACTGAATTGTTGTTTCTACTGGAGAGGAAGTTCATTTGGAGCAATAGATCATTTTATACACCTTTGTCTTTCCCAAGATTTATGGCATAGTGACACATAGAAAGATAATAGATCTGTACATACATACCTTGAAACTGCTTTGCAATAGGTTCAGAGGAAGGAAACATTATTCATTCCCGTTTGGGATAAGGAAGGGCAAAGTGGGTGAGTCAGAATTTTGAAGGAGATTATTTGAGCCAGCCTTAAGGAATCGGTATGATTTTGTTAAGTGTGTTAAGAGGGGCAGCATCATGAGAAAGACGCAGTGGTGAGAAATAGAAATTCTGCTAGAGCGCTGTTCTCAGTATGGTCCACAGCCTAGGAACAGTCTGCAACTATCTCCAGGGCTGCTTCAAAATCAAAGGGAATGGAGTAAAACATTCAATAAGTTTCTGAGCGTTAGGGCTGAGGAAGAGGCGGTAGCGATGAGAGGTGCTTACTTTATTGATTTGCCAACTGAAACCGTAGACCACTGGGTGAAATACAGCCACCACAAACTTTGAAGAAAGGCTGCCAAGTAGGATCCCACAGCTGTGCCAGGCACTGCATAACATACAGAAGCAGAGAGAGGGCCAGCAGTGCACAAGAGAGGGAGATACAGCCAGCCTCCGAAGAATACCCCTGTGGTCCTTATTTTGTTCTAGTCTCACTATATTTTTACTTTTCATTTTGAAATAATTACAGACTCATCGGAAGTTGCACAAATAGTACAAAAAGTCCCAGGTACCCTTCACCCAGCTTCCCCCCTTAATGGTGACATCTTAAATTGCTGCATAATATCAAACTAGGAAATTGACCTCAACTAGACTGCATGCCGTAGTCAGTTTTCACTATATTTTTTAACCTGCATTCATTTGTGTATGGGTGTGTTTGTGTGGGTCTATGCAGTTTTAGCCAATGTATTGATTTGGAGAACCATAATCACAGCCAAGACACAGAATGAATCTACCACCAGCCTCACTGTTTAAAATTTTCAACTTTTATTTATTTATTTTTAAAGTAATCTCTATACCCAACTTGGGGCTGGAATTCATGACTTCGAGACTCTACCAACTGAGCCATTCAAGCACGCCAGCCTCACTACTTTTTTTTAATATTTCAGAGAGAGAGAGAGAGAGCGAGCGAGCGCCAGTGGGGGAGGGACACAGAGAGAGGGAGAATAGAGAATCTGAAGCAGGCTCCATGATGACAGCAGAGAGCCCAATGCAGGGCTTGAACCCACAAGCTGCAAGATCATGACCTGAGCCACCCAGGCGCCCCTATCCTTCCTGTACAGCAGGGTTTCTCAACCTTGACACCACTGACATTTAGGGCCAGACAGTTCTTTATTGTGGGTTTGTGTGTGTGTGTGTGTGTGTGTGTGTGTGTGTGTGTGTCTATTGTTGGACATTTAGCAGCATCCTGACCTCTACTCACTAGATGCCAGTAGTAGCACTCCCAGCCCAACATACCCCTATCATGACAATCAAATGACACTAGACACTGCCTAATGTCCCCAGAAGGCAAATTGCCTCTGGTTGAGAACCACTGCTGTACAAAGAATCATATTCCACTACAAAGTCTCTTTAGTTCTGAGTCAGTTTAACTCATGATAAACCTTATAGATTTTCCCCAGTATTGGTAAGTATTTCCAGGATTCCATTATGAACTTGCATTTAACCTCGGTTGTTGCATTTTACCCACACAGCTCTTATCAGGAGACTGGAATTTACTCAGGCCTTATGAAAATGCCTAAAAATGTTCTAAGACTATTCTCCTTTGACCTCTTTTATGAGCAGGTACTACTGCTGTCCTGAGTCATGGTCCCTAGGGCGAGCATTGAATATCTTACCGAAGTGGTAAGACAGGTTCTCCTGGACACATATAAATACAACAGTAAATATTTTTAAAATTAGACTCAGGCTTGGTTTTATGTTGTATGGAATTCCAAGCCCAGTGATTTCTTTTCAGAAGACAAGTTTATTCAACACACATGTATTTTCAATGTGTTTCCTGACCTAGGAGGTTACATTACATGAAGAGTGTGCCATTACGTTTGTGTGAACTAAGCAAAGGAACCATGGGGAAATTTTGGTACTCTCTGAGGGCAGAGAGAAATAGGCTAAAGTGTACAAAACCTATTGTATGAAGCAAATTATCTAGGAACTCCAGAGGATAAAATGCTTCTGGGGAACAAAAATGCTTCTGGATGTTGGGAAGTTCTGTAGCACTCAAGAAGGTATCATACACAGGAGGCTGAGAAGTGTTTTTTTCTTTTTTAAGTGTATAGTCTTCTCATCATTCCATTTCATCCAAATAATTCTTATCTCAGTTGCCAAGTGAGTTAAAAGTGAAGACAGAACAACACTATGGTTTGTCTGAGTTGTTCTATAATTTATGGAGAATTGTGAACAGTCCAAGGTTTTCCTCTATTTATAAGCTAACAATTTCATGAATGCTGGCAGAAGATACAAGACTCCTAGGTCAGAAACAAAGTACTTTGTTACTAACAGCAATAGCAGTAGCTGGTGTATCTACATTTTCTTGCACCAGTTCCCCAAGTCCTAACTTGTGCAGAATGATGCAGAGAGGGCCAGTGACACCTGCACATGCAGTGGGGTGCATTCTAAGAGAGGAACCTCAAGCATGGGGAACTTGGATCTTTTAAATGAGCAGTAAACATACAGCCCTTTGCTCTGGGGCGGGGGGGAGATATTACATCTTCAAAGACTGTTCCCTATACAAATACCCTTGAAAAACTAGTCCAGAACAAAGGCAGTGTATTAGTTCCCTATTGCAGCTGTGACAAATAACCACAAATTTACTGGCTTGAAACAACACAGATTTACTATTTTACAATTCTGGAAGACAGAAGTCCAAAATGGATCTTTTAAAAAAGAAATTTTTAATGTTTTATTTTTGAGAGAGAGAAGGAGAGAATTAGTGGGGGAAGGGCAAAGAGAGAAGGAGACAGAATCCGAAGCAGGCTCCAGGCTGTGAGCTGTCAGCACAGAGCCTGACACAGCTTCGAACTCATGAACTGCAAGACTGTGACCGGAGCTAAAGTCTGACGCTTAACTGACTGAGCCACCCAGGCACTCCCAAAATGGATCTTAAAGGCCAAAAATCAGAGGCTGTGTTCCTTCTGGAGGCTCTAGAGGGGAATCTGTTCTCTGTCTTTTTAAGCCTCTAGAAACTGCCCACATTCCTTGGCTTGGGGCCAAATCACTGCAATCTCTGCTTCCACTGTCAGTTTCTGACTTTCCTGCCTTCCTTTCTCCCTTCTAAGGACCCTTGTGATGACATTGGGCCCTCCCAGATAATCTGGGATAATCTCCCCATCTCAGAATCCTGAGTCATAACTGCAGAATCTCTTTTGTATGTAAAGTGCCAGAATCAGGTTCTGGGGATTAGGATGTGAACATATTGGGGGAGTTATTACATTGCCCACCACATGCAGTCAGTGCCTATATTCACAAAATGTGCAGAATTATAAGATACCCATGAAGAGCTATCTCCCAGTAATATCCCCGTTGTTTCTACAATTTCTTGGCTTCTAGCCAACTTTCCCATGAGTGTGCCACTCTGTCATCCTGATTAAATTGACCACAGAGGCTGGGGCAAAACCCATTCAACTTGTTTCATATAGCATGTACATGTTTATTTATGTTGAGACAGAGAGAGAGAGACAGAGAAAGAGAGAACAAGAAAGGGAGGGACAGAAAGATAGAAGCTCAAGCAGGCTTTTCCCCATCAGTTCAGAGCCCTGAGGCTTGATCTTACAAACCGTGAGACCATGACCTGAGCCAAAATCAAGAGTTGGACACTTAACCAGCTGAGCCACCCAGGTGCCCTCATATAGCATTTAATAAAGCTGATATCAACAGGACTCTAAGTAGCAGGATGAGGCCAACATTAGTATCAATACTCGCACTCCTCAGGGGTCCAGACCCAACCAGCTGAACAAATCCCATAAACCATCAAGGTCTACTTTGGCTGCCTCCTACATATTGTTTCTGCATCGACTTTTCCCCTTGGCCCAAGGTATTAATCTAGGGAGAGTGGGATGCATCAGCAATTGTACATACTCTGCCATGACCCACACGGAGGAAATCTAGGGCAATTATATCAATCATAACAACCCCGAGCAGCGAGTTGAAGCTTACTTGAATGCCTTCCAGGGCCAATGTGATACATTGATCTCTTCAGCAAAAGTCAGGACAAATTTTGTTCCACCTCTTCTAATTGGGTGGTTCTCATTTTAAGAATAACTGCACACAGGTCACATATAAATAGCAAGTTCTCTCTGAGAAACTCCTCCAAGCAATCAAGGGCAGCATCACTTGGGACATTTCTCCCTGTTATCTGAGGGCTCTGTGATATGCTAATGGTATTTTCTTAAACACCTGAAGTTGTCTTATGAACACCCCTAAGGTCCAAGGCACTGTTGTTTTCAAGCAAGTTAACTCCTGACTTCCACTTAAGAAGTACAGTCCTGGGAGCTCACATGGTCTACCTGGAAAGAATGTTTATGATTCTTGGAACCCAACCCCCAAAATGTGATCTACATCAGCTGGGGGGCACAGGTTGGCAGCGTCTTCATTGTCGCCTCTTAGATGGTTGGTAGGCCTTCAGTGTCCTAGCTCTGTTTGAATTGAGTCTAATCCTTACTTATGTAGTCTAGTCAAAACTGTTCTGTTTGTCCAGGTGGCATCATCCAGTCCACAGAATGACTAGTAAAGGCTAAGAGAATGAGGGTGGGAAAGATAGAGGTGTTGACAGATGTTTTTCTTAACATTTATTTATTTTTGAGAGAGACAGAGACAGAGGGCACAGGCGTGCAAGCAGGGGAGGAGCAGAGAGAGGGAGACACAGAATCGGAAGCAGGCTCCAGGCTTCAAGCTGTCAGCACAGAGCCCGAAAAGGGGCTCGAACTCATGAGCCACAAGATGGTGACTGAGCTGAAACCAGACGCTTAACCAACTGAGCCACCCAGGCGCCCCTGTTGACAGATGTTTTGCAAGAAAGGTGCAGGAGCTGGGCAATTCCCTGCCATTTTCAATTGGCCTATTAAATCTATGGAGAATGGTGATCATTTGTGGTCAGAGCTGTCTGGTGGGACACAGCTGATCCAACAGCTCTTTAAATTTAGTGTTAGTTCAGGAGAACCTCACCTGAGTACTTAAGAAAGGTCCAGAGATAGCTTGGAAATGTGGAAGATTATTAATATCTCTTCCTCTCCTGTGCCTCCCAAGGTCCAAGATGTCTCTTTCCCTGGTGCTGGAATTGCTTATATCCACCACCAAAACACCAGTGTTTTCTATTCCAGTAGCTAGAATTTTACCTTTTCCCGAATGGTCTCACACTCACACCCAGACCTTTTGTCCAGAGGGTAAGGTGCAAAAGGGATAAAGACATTTTCCTAAAACTTACGGAGACCCATTATATTCTCCATCTGGGCCCTCATGGGCCACTATAGGGGAACTCAGAATGCAATGTACTCAGGTAGGTAGTTATTATCTGGATGTGCTAGGTCCAGGTCAGTCCAACAGGAGAATCCAAGTAGCTGAGCCAGAATTAAGTTTAAATCCCTTAGACCCCCTTTTGGCTGGGCTGCCACCATGAGGGTACGCCAACCAGGCCAGCCTGCAATCACCATTAGGGCAAAGAAAGAAGCATCATGCCCAGGAATGCCCCAGGCTAGAATTCTGGATTTTCAACTTTATTATTTTTTTTAATTAATTCATTTATTTTGAGAGAGACAGAGAGGGAGGGGCAGCAGGAGGGAGAGAGAGAGAATCCTAAGCAGGATCCTCACTGTCAGTGCACAGCCCGACACGGGG